>NC_079441.1:57150243-57235243 GCF_903798145.1 Danio aesculapii
TATCTATCTATCTATCTATCTATCTATCTATCTATCTATCTATCTATCTATCTATCCATCCATCCATCCATCCATCCATCCATCCATCCATCTATACTTTTCAGCTGCACCAAGTGCCACAGCAACTTCCTCCCATGTTGTTTCCTTCACCTGCAAGTCTTTATTTTACTAATTATGTAGATCCTAAACTGTATGCATCTCAGGCTCTATGAAGAATTTCGTTCATGCCTTTCGGGTACTTAGAAGACAATTCTAATTGTTAATGATTGTCAGCATGATGTATAGTTATAATAAGGTTTATTCAAATATAGTAAATATTTAATGAAACTAGTGCACAACTTAAGCAAAACTGATACTAGAAACGTTTTTGAATTTTTTGTAGTTTGGGCCCAAACACATATTTGTTGCATTTGTTGATTGTTTAAGTTCATTTGATACTATAAACAGATAGTATACAAAAATCTGTGGCTTTTATTGATGCATTTATTCGGGAAAGCTGCAGCTCTGGACAAGCACAAGAGATTTCCAAGCACCAGAGGAGAACTGCCCATACCCAACCTGGTTTTTCTCAAGGTTTATTTTCACTTCACTTGGTGAAATGTATTTGAACAATCTAATACAGTTCTAAAATATTTATTTGAAAAAGAAACTGAGTTTCTTTAGATACTTTTAATCATTTGTGGTAAATAAATAAAAATCTGTCAAGTTTGGACAGAAAGAATGAATGTTAAAAAATGTCACTTTAATAATGCGTTAAATAAGATCTGAGAAATACACTAATGACAAAAAAGCTCCAGAAAGAAGGCATGGGGAGAGTAGATGTTTATATACTGTAAAACTAAAGACAACATAAGGTTTGTCATAACACTAAAACAATACCACACCTACTGTTTGTGTACATGAACAACTGGTGTATGTGCAGGATCATGTTCCATAATGATGCAACATGCCTCACAAAATTACCATTACAAATTGATAAATGCTCATCTTCACAAAGTTCTCCTCACAATAACAGATGGATGTGCAGGCAATAAATCACTGATTCATGAATGTCTGTATTATAATGTTTTATGTTTATTAAGGAGCGCTTTAATCAATACAAGCATTGCAGCTTTATCCCTTTAGACTTGTTTCCAGGTGTGCTGGTTAGGATTGCTGCACACTCAACTCCAAGAAGTTTGATATTTTTTAAACCAATCAGATGATGAGTGAGAATCTGCTAAAGTGTTTCCAGAAAAGTGTGCCATATGCATCAGACTTTTAGCCAAAGGTCCGTGGGTAGTGCTTGGCATGACGGCTGAGGCTACACTTCACTTCAAAAACTGTACTATAAAATGAAAAAGTCTGGGTTGCAGTGGTAAAATCTCCATTAATTTAATTTTCTCTACAGTAAATCTGATTTTAACAATAACTGGAAATCCCCTGAAAACAAACAGTGAGCTTTGAGGTTGTTAAACTATCCAATAAGCTTCTGTTGAATGTTTGCATACTTCAACATATTTGTGTCTCTGGCCCTCTTTCAGAAACAACCGATGACACATCTGTTTCTTACCCTTAATGCATTATTCTTTACTGTGTGTCTGATTTTAAAAAGAAGCTGAACCAACTCAGACTTTTCATGGCAATTATATATTGCTGCTGGGCATGGGACAGTAACTGTTTTCAAGGTATACCACGGTTTGGAAAAGTCAAGGTTTTAAAACCGCCAACATTTTCTGCTATACTGTTCCTAAGATATTTATTTAGTTTTTTTTTTCCAGCTTTTTAGGAAAACAGTATCGCCAGCAGAAAAGACATATTTTAAAGACTATTTTAAAAAGTAAAGAAATCTGTGTTTTTGAAACTAATGAAGACAGCAGCCTGACATGTTTACTGCTCCAAAATATTTTAAACGTTTCTCAAAATAAAATATACTGTGTTCAAATGGGGTTCAACGTTTTTTCAGGGTGTCTGCATGGTCTTAAAAAGTCTTAAATTTCAAAAACTAAATTTAAGGCCTTAAAAAAATTCACTGAAAAATGCTGTTGTGGGTCTTAAATACTTTTTAACAGGTCTTAATTTTCACTAATTGTCCATGTAAAGCTATAGCTAATCAGTACAACCAACAAATCCACCTAAAAAAACATTTAACAAAATTAATATTCATTAAATATTTAGCAATATGGTTTAATTGTCTTCCTTACATCCTTACAATAACATTTATTTAAAAGCTATCCATGTTTTCATTGATAAATCTATGTTGTGCATAAATGTTGTTTATTAAAACTTTTAGACATACTGATTGTCTTTAATTTTGTTTATGCTACATTGCATTTTTGAAAATTATTCTGTTTTGCTTTGATTTTCAGAAGACTTACAGATTAGTATAGTGTCGATTACATAAATGACACCAAAAATTACAGTTTTTTATATAGCATTTTAAAATAATTTTTAAGTTACCCTAAAAATAATTATTAAATTTGATTTAGACCTCAGAATTCTGAAAATATTTTATTGAACATTAGGAAACAAAATTACATTTTTTAAAATTTTATTTATGTTGTGCATAAATTGTTTATTATAGCTTTTAAAACTTGTCTTTTTTTAAAGAAAGGTTGTGCTAATAAACATTTATGTATATAACTAGAGTTTGCTTGTTTTGACACATTTTTTTAAAATATGTGGCTAAGAAATAACAGAATTTTAATTGGGCAAGTAAAAAAGTTCCACTGGTTATTACAGAAAATTATTAGCGTTTTGCCCTGTCTTAGTCTGAAATTTCATTAATATTGGTCTTAAAAAGTATTAAATTTGACATGATGAAACCAGCAGAAACCCTGATTTTACCCAGACATTTAAAAACAATATATTTTAGAGCAGTAATCAAACCGTGATATTTTTATTCAGGGTTATACCGTCAGAATCTTATACCAGCCCATGCCTAATTGCTGCTCTCTGCTACCTTAAAGTGCTTCTATTATACTCATTTGTACAATACTTTGATTAAATGAATCTGCTAAATGAATAAATGTAAAAGCAATATTTTATAATGTTTAATAGAAAAATTCATACTAAAATAAACATTACACATTATGGGCTGCAGACAACTTGATCAAATAGTGTTACAGAGTTTAAAAAAAAACATCTTTAGCTCCGCCAACTTCCATAAAGCACCAAAAATGACTTGGGTCAATCTCAAAAAGACAAACAATTGTGTATACATGGTATACTTGTAGTATCACTGGAAGGGCATCCGCTGCGTAAAACATGTGCTAGATAAGGTGGCGGTTCATTCTGCTGTGGCGACCCCTGATTAATAAAGGGACTAAACCAAAAAGAAAATGAATGAATTAATTTCCTACATTGATAATAAGCATCTTTCATGAAAGGCACTATAATAAAAAAATTACTTTATTAACAGTTTTAAACTTTTACCCGCCCTGTATATAAATATAACCCAAAACTTACAATAAACGGTTTTGTGCCATTTGTTAGTGGACTGTGCCAATGTTTCATGGGATTGTAGATCTTTTCCTTGTTAAACTTTAAGTACAAAATCTTGTCCCTTTGTCAGATGTTCATATGCTTCTTTGCTTGAAATCATTGTTTGTTTTGTTGTAAACTACTTGGTGCTGATTGGTTTAGTTCATCGCTTTTTGTTCAAAAACAATAGAAGGGGAAAATACTTTCAGAAATATTGCTAGGATTTACTTAAAATAAATAAATTAAATTCTACTCTTCCAATTCTCATTCACACAATGCCTCACATGATATATCATTGTACACTGCCATGCATGAATTGACCAACTACAATATCATACTATGGGCTGTTTTATGGCCTTTATACACTACACTTATTAAACTACAAGATTAGGTGAAAAAGTAACAATACATGCTTATCAATACACAGATTTCACACCTATAAGAGAAGCAGCTAGGTCAGGAAAACTAGGTCAATTCACTAATGACAGTTATACAAGCAAAAAAAAAAAAAAACCAGCAAGAGTGACAAACTGCAGAAACCCTCGAAATAATGCAGCAACACGCCGCTGAATTCGTTTACAGACACCATGCGCAGAAATATCAAAATAAACACGGTTGATAACCTTCATTATTCCGCACTGGATAAACACTGTGGTATCGGTCCACCGCTGAATAAATAGCAACAGAATAAATAGCAACAAATTAGTTGAATCTTTTGAGAGGAATAATAATAAAAAAAAACTTCTCTGAAACAAAAACATTCACGAAGATTGATTATCCATGGCAGTGTCCCGCGCAAGCTTTCTAAACACCCTCAAGCCAATTATGTAATCCACTTCTAAAGCATTACACCGAGAAAAGCTGAATAACGTATTTAGAGGACAAACAAATACATCCATGGCATTTCTGAAAAGGACAACGCAAACCGACATGGCAAAACAGAACACGTTCCACATGGGCCTCAACAACAACCGACATGACACTTATCTGCTCATCTTGTAAACAAATGCAAGACACCAATAAAGCGATAATACGTGCACTAACCAATTTACGTGCACTAACAATGAGCCTTACAACCAAGCATACTTGGTTTGCAAGTCCCTATTTGCTGTAGAACACCTTTTAGGCATTGGGTGGCGTGTATAATGTACGCCAGATCTCGTGAAAAGTAGGGATGGCTGACGTGAAACTGACGTTTCGACACTGTGTCGAGATCCCGAAGCGCAAGTGTTTCGAGACACTGTACCGAAGCATGATCCGAAACACCCAGGTCACGTGACTAAAGTGTTTCGAAACACCTGGTCACGTGACTAAAGCGATTCAAAGCATCGATCAGTTCAGAAGCGTTTCGAGACTTGGAGAATCTGCATTTGACTGATAGGGTCAAGCTTTTGTGTTTATCACGTATGGCCTAGTGGACTGTGCGTGTGCATGTTGACACAGGCTTCATGTTACTTTTGGGTTCGAATCCCGACTTGTACAAATACTCCAAAATCGTGATTTTATGTATTTTAATCATGTTACTGTTTATGGTGCAGTCTAGATATGATACAGCTGCTGATACGCCATCAATTTAGCATCATTGTTGTAACTGTAAAACAATAATTAATATTTTTACAGTACTGTGATGGTTGGGTTTAGAGTTGTGGTAGACGTTAATAAAATACAATAAATGGGAAATTTAATGAATAATATAAATAATTCTTGTTAACTTCTGTCCACAACTGTATCTGATCTAGCAACAGCCCTGTTTTATGACCGAAACAAGCCATATTTATTCACAAAGTGTTTATTCGGATGTCAGACCAATGTTGAAACAGAACGATGCACAAACAAAGCATCTCAAACAGATATTAAAGCATTTCAAAATAACTGTATCAGCCTGGATTCGAACCAACAATCTCCGCATGGAGGTCAGGAACCCTAACCACTCCACTATTTCACTAGAGGATTCGGACTGACAAAGTGGGATTTAATACCTCAATTTGCTCAACTGTTCGTTGCTGAAACTGTTCCAGTGCAATCCATAAAACATGACCACTAGGCGTCACTGTAGAGTGGGGTTTCGAAACGTTTCGAAGCTTCGACACATTTGCTTCAACTGTTTCAGTGTTTCACGAAGCCTCGCTTTGCCCACCACTAGTGAAAAGCTTGAATTAAAACTGTACGGAATGACGAATCCTTAATTTGAAAGGTAGTTGCGCTGAGGTGAGATGGCTGTCTGCCATTAGAGAAACACAACACATTACGAAGAAGATGGTCATGTGTTTCCTGAGTTAATTACTGCGGTCAAGCCAGCCGCGGTTCGGAAAAA
Organism: Danio aesculapii; assembly: GCF_903798145.1. Taxonomy (NCBI): domain Eukaryota; kingdom Metazoa; phylum Chordata; class Actinopteri; order Cypriniformes; family Danionidae; genus Danio; species Danio aesculapii. The sequence continues at coordinate 57,156,020 of NC_079441.1, forward strand.
CACAGTCAAGCCAGCCGCGATTTATATTTCGGTGCGCGCGTATTATTATGATTACGGTAATGTCAGCAGCCACACAGAGAGCGCCCCACAGAGCACTCATTTCGCCCAGAACAGAAATATTATAACGAAATATCAGTTTCTCCCTCTTTCCTGCCACGTTTGCTTTATTAAACAATTTATTAGTTCTTTTTTGACAGTGTTGTTGTTTTAAGAAATGGGTTTCTGGGCTTTTCTGTAATTTCTTTAAGTTTATCTTTTTGCTTCAACTGATTTTATAGCAGATCAAACGGACAGAATAATTATACTATTTCTAAATACCAGGAATGCGTTTCTATTTCTCCTAGCCAACTACAGTACATTGCAAATACGCTTGAATTCAAGTTTATACAACTTGGCTAACCTCAGAAAGTGAATACAGATATAAGTAGTCCAACAAAACATTGTCTGAGTTACAAATATATGTTTATTTAATTTAAAGGAGATTTAAAAAGGTATGCTTCTTTCAGTATATGGGATATGAGACAATATTACACTTTAGATGACTATAAAGACCTAATTTGTTATAAGTAGAATAGAACAACAATATGATCTGATGCAGGAAGTCAAATACTACTGTTTGCATACATCATATGAAACCTGTTTTACTGCAGTATTTTAGAGAAATGTACCATTAACACACTTTAAAGTGCTGTAAAGAAATAAGTAGAAAAAATAAACAAAGCTTGGTTCTGCGACCATATGGGTATGTCTCTCTTATTTAACACACAAGTATCAGTACATGGATCTCTCTGTTAAGTTAAGCAAGTTAAGTAAGGAAGACATATAAAAACTACAAGTGGACGGGGATAGAATAGAATTTCTATTCTATTTTGAAAATGATCTTAAATTTGTTTTGATCTTTCGATTGGTCTCACACAGTCACGTGATGCAACTTCGTAGGTCGGAGTTCACCAAGCTTGAACTTTGCAGTGCAGCAAACTGCGAAAATTGTTGCATCAAGCTTGCAATTCCGATCTATCGCATTCACATTCGTATGAAAGGAAGTCTATGGGGTGAAAAGTCCAGTGTGACCACGGCTTAGAAGCCTGATTAGCTATAGCCCAGGTGGGTCTGATTGGGGTTAGAACTAAACTTTGTAGGACACTGGCCCTCCAGAACCAACTTTGATTGGATTTGAATTTCAAAGGTGATGCATTTGTGTTTCATTCAATTATTCATTCATTCTATTTATTCATCAGGGGTTTCCACAGCAGAATAAATCGCCCTTATCTAGCATATGTTTTACACAGCAGATGTCCTTCCAGCTGAAACCCAGTACCGGGAAACACCCATACACTCTCACATTCACACACATACACTACGGGCAACTTTTTTTTACCCTTTTCACTTTCACCTTTTCACTTTTAGTGCATGTCTTTGGGGGAAACCACGTGAACACAAGGGGAACATGCAAACTCCACACAGAAATGCCAAATGATCCAGTTTGGACTCGAACCAAGCAACCCTGTTGCTGTGAAGCGACAGTGCCAACCACTGAGCCACCATGCCACCCCATTAGTGTTTTATGTGTATGCAAAGAGATGTGTTTAAAAGTCTCCTTTTAAACTGGCAGAGTGTGTTTGCCTCCCGAACTGTGCTAGAAAGGCTGTTCCAGAGTTCAGGTGCCAGATGAGTTGGATCGGCAACCAACAGGCAATTTTGATATTCCACGAATAATCAATTTTTCAGAATTAATTTAATATAGTGGACATGAGGTGCTGTAAAACACCAGGAGCTCCCTCAAATACTGGGGCACTAAGCCATTCAGGGCTTTGTAGTTAGTCAATACGATTTTAGAATTTATACAGTGTTTAACAGGGAGCCAATGCAATGATAAAAGAACTGAAGTAATATGATCATATTTCTTAGTTCTAGAAAACATTCTAGCAAAAGATCCATATAAATGCTGATTTGTAGACATAAACACAATCAGTTTGGGTATAGTATTTATTTTCCTTCACCTTTGCATTAATATGTGGCCTTTCACTTAGACCAGCTTCTCAGATTTGTTTTGCTGTCCAAACACTCACCTGCCAATAAATAGCATAAAATACAAAAAAAAAAAGCACAGAAACAAAAATCTTAAAGACTTGTACAAACTGCACATATTTGCTGATGATATCACAGCATGATTATGCAAGAAAATCAGTATTCACATTAGCTTTCCAAAGTCATCTAGTTTAACCAACTGGTTTTTGGTCTCATGGGTCATTAGTGTGGATTGTAATGGTCTGGCTGCAGTTATCTAGTTATCTAGTAAAATAGCTAATTACTATTCTGTTAAAGAAAAAGTGATACTTAGCAGGTATATGAGCAGCCCTTCTAAAAGCGGAAGGGTGGTGTGGAAAAGAGGAAGCTTTAGGGTGTGTTCGTGATCAGAGCCAAAGCACTTCCTGGTTCGGTGTATAGCACTAGTAGCTTAGTTGGGGGTTGTTCACTTCCTCTTAATTCATTTGCTTCCTGTTTTATCAAGACTACAGTGTGTGTAGTGTTTATGCACAGACTGGCCAGAACATGCTGGAGTGAGTCGTTGATAGGTGATTATGCCATAAACTGGCAGGCCAAAATAAAACAAGATATGCATATCTTGTAGAGAGACAGCTTTCCTTTTAAACAGACAGTACACCCAAAAATGAAAATTTGCTCACTATTTACTCACCCTCAAGTGGTTATAAACCATTATGAGATTCTTTCTTCTGTTGAGCTCTAAATAAGATTGTTTGAAGAAAGCTGAAATCCTCTAACCATTGACTTCCATAGTGGGAAAACCAAATACTTCCCTACTGAAAAAAAAACAGCTTCAACCAGCCTAGCCTAGTGTGTTCAGCGTAGAAGATGTTTTTTGAGAAGTGTCCCAAGCTCCAGTTGCCCTAATTAATGCAGCATAACAATCTCTTTAGAGGATTTGGATTTCAAAAGTTATGCATTTGTGTTTTGTGTAGTAAGTGTTTTGTCTAATTTTAAAATTACAGAGTGTGTCTATCTCCCGAACAGTGTTAGGAAAGTTCCAGAGTTTAGGTGCCAGATAAGACAATGATCTACTGACTACAGTCGATTTTGATATTCTAGGAATAATCAAATGTCCAAAATTAGCTCATATACCAATAGACGGTCTGTCTGGGAAATGAAACTGTAATGAAAAATACAGAATTTTATAATGGTTATTTGACCATCTTAATATGATTAGCTGTACTTTTTTTTTTACTTTTGGAGATAAAATATATGATTCATTTTACACATTAATATTTATCACATTATATATATATATATATATATATATATATATATATATATATATATATATATATATATATATATATATATATATATATATATATATATATATAATTTTGTTCCGCAATTTCTGTTTAACGGAGGAAGATTTTTTCAACATGTTTCTAAACATAATAATTTTAATAACCCATTTCTAAAAACTGATTTTTTTTTTTTTTTTTTTTGCTATGATGATAGTAAATAATATTTTACTAAATATTTTTCAAGACACTTCTATACAGCTTAAAGTGACATTTAAAGGCGTAACTAGGTTAATTAGGTTAACTAGGCAAGTTAGGGCAATTAGGCAAGTTACTAGTATAATGATGGTTTGTTCTGTAGACTATCTGAAAAAAATTGCTTAAAGGGGCTGTTACAATATGTTATGTATATAGACAGCAGGATGGGAGGATGTGACAGACCATGTATGATGTCATTGTTATGCGCATGCATGTGAAGTAAAGGAGGCATAGTGAAAACCTGCGTGTCTGAGATTCATTGATATATGGAGTGATAGTTGAGTATTAGAGTGAACTAAGCATAAACATGGTGGCAGCGGTAAATTACCAAGAAGAAAAGTGAAAGACCGAGGTAAATCGCTACGGAGAAAGTAATTAAGAGAGACGAGCGCCGATCATGGAGGGTGCTTTCGGATTGAAGCCGCCAGCGAATTTTGACTGGAATGCGACGAATATACCAAAAGCTTGGAAAGCATGGGAAGAAGAGTTTTCCCTGTACATTGATTTATCGCTTACAGATGCGGATGACAAGACGAAGGTAAAAGTTTTCCAGTATTTAATCGGAGAAACCAGGAGAGAACTGAGTAAGACGCTAGGCGCCGCCCTCCCGGCTGACGGTGAACTGACGCTCGAATGGCTGATAACCGCGTTCAGAAACCACTGCAATCCAGCACCAAACGAAACAGTAGAAAGATACAAATTTTTCTCCAGAAATTAAAACTCAGGCGAAATGATTGATAAGTATATTACTGATTTGAAAGTGCTAGCGGACACATGCAACTTTGGATCAGCTAAAGATTCTCTGATTAGAGACCGAATTGTCTGCGGCATACTGAACTCACATGTGAGAGAACGTCTATTAAGAGAGCCTGAACTGACGCTTGAGAAATGCGTAAGGATTTGTAGAGCATCAGAACTGTCAAAAGAGAATGTAATGACCATAGAAGGACAGAAAGCTGAAGAAGTGCACACAGTACAGAGAATTAAACAAAATCAGGGTGCAAAACAAACTCCTACAAAGTGTAAATTTTGTGGAAAACAGCATGAGTGGAAAAAACTGAGTTGCCCAGCTTATGGAAAGCAATGCAGAAAATGTGGCAAATTAAACCATTTTGCTGCCACATGCAAAACAAAAGAAACTAAGAGAAAAGGAATACACAGTGTGGCAGAAATTGAAGAGGAACCATTTCAGGAAATCCTAAGCCTTAGTTCGCAAGTGAGGGAGGACACACAGGAAAAACAACTGTTTGCAACCATGTTGATAGAAGAAAGACCAGTAAAATTTCAATTAGACTGTGGAGCCAGTTGTAACGTAATCCCCATTCAGCAGTTAAACCCTGACACCGTGATGGAAAAGACTGAACAAATCCTGGTCATGTATAATAAGAGCACCCTGAAACCAGTAGGAAAATGCAGAATAAAAATAAGGAACGAGAGAAATAGAAAACTGTACCGGCTGGAGTTTATTGTTGTGGAGGACACCTCTTCAGTGCCTCTGCTGGGAAACAAGGCAGTACAGGCAATGGATCTGGTAAGAATACAGCATGAAAATATTATGGCAATTGATGATATTGTTACCACAGAAAGATGCAGAGGAAAAGAACCATGGGACAAAAGTGACATACATAGGGAGTATGCTGATGTATTTGAAGGAGATGGATGCCTGGAAGGAGAATATAACCTAGAAGTGGATCCTGCAGTGAAATCAGTAAGGCTTCCAAAGCGAAGAGTTCCTGTGGCACTAATGAAACACCTAAAAGATGAGCTGGGAAGCCTGGTAGAGAGAGGCATTATAGCTCAGGTGGAAAAGAGCACAGAGTGGATTAGCAGCATGGTGGTGGTGAAAAAACCGTCTGGAAAACTCAGAATTTGTATTGACCCAAGACCACTAAACAAAGCATTGAGACGGCAACATTTTCCCTTACCCACCATAGATGATGTTCTCCCCGATCTGACCAAAGTGAGAGTCTTTACAGTGTGTGATGTGAAAGATGGGTTCTGGCACATAAGGCTTTCAGAAGAGTCAAGCTACCTCCCTACCTTTGCAACGCCATGTGGCAGGTATAGATGGATTAGAATGCCTATGGGAATCAGCCCGGCTCCAGAAGTGTTCCAGCACAGGTTGACTCAGGCATTAGAGGGGCTTCCAGGAATACGGATAATAGCGGATGACATCCTTATCTGTGGTGAAGGTGACAATGATGAGGCAGCTGAGAAAGATCATGACACAAAGCTAAGACAACTCCTGGATCGTTGTAGAGACAGAAACATTAAACTAAATTTCAACAAACTCAAGCTAAGACAGAAAGAGGTGCCATATATTGGACACAGACTGACATCTGAGGGACTAAAGATTGATCCAGAGAAGGTGAGAGCTATATTGGAGATGCCCAGGCCATCTGATGTGAAGGGACTCCAGAGATTATTAGGTATGGTGAACTATTTGTCTAAATTTTGTGCACATTTATCAGACAGCTGTGACACATTGAGACAACTGACACACAAAGATGTGATTTGGGAGTGGACTGATGTACAGGAAGATGCATTCAACAAACTGAAACAAATGATTGCCTCAGCACCTGTTTTGAAGTACTACAATCCAGAGGACGACCTAGTTCTGCAATGTGACTCCTCTAAGACAGGACTGGGCGCAGCACTTTTGCAGGCAGGACAACCAGTCGCTTATAGCAGCAGAGCCCTCACAGCCACAGAAAAAGGGTATGCACAAATAGAAAAAGAATGCCTAGCAATTCTTTTTGGAATGGAGAAATTTCACCAGTACACATATGGCAGGAAAGTAGAAGTACACTCAGACCACAAACCCCTAGAAACCATTGTAAAAAAGCCATTGCTTAATGCGCCCAAAAGATTACAGAGAATGCTTTTGAGACTGCAACGATATGACATTAACGTTGTCTATGTGCCAGGTCGACTGATGCACTTAGCAGATACTCTCAGCAGAGCATACCTACCAGAATGTGCTGCAGAAGGATCAGTAGAGACAGAAATTGAAACAATCAACATGTTGCAGTACCTGCCCATATCAGAAGGGATTCTACAAAAGATACAGAGAGAAACAGCTAAGGATGAGAAATTTCAGATGTTGCAGCAAGTGATAGCTCAGGGATGGCCAGAGGAGAAAACTCAGCTGAAAGAAGAGGTGAGACAATTCTTTTCTATAAGAGAAGAGCTTAGTGAGCAAGGTGGAGTGATTTTTAGAGGAGAGAGAGCTCTAATACCAGCAAAGCTGAGAACAGAGATCATGGAGAGAATTCATGCATCACATCTAGGCATAGAAAGCTGTTTACGAAGAGCAAGAGACTCTGTATACTGGCCTGGGATGAGTGCTGCTATGAGAGAATACATAGGGAAATGTGCTGTTTGCAGAACTGTAGATGTGCGACAGCAGAAAGAGACAATGTGCGCACATGACATTCCGATAAGGCCTTGGGCAAAAGTAGGCACAGATTTATTTTCATTCAACAACAGAGCGTATCTCATCACAGTTGACTATTTTTCTAACTTCTGGGAAATTGATTATCTCACTGATACCAGCTCAAGCACAGTGATACACAAACTAAAGGCCCATTTTGCACGACACAGGATCCCAGACACGGTTATCTCTGATAACGGGCCACAGTACAGCTCTCAGGAATTTAAAAAATTCAGCATAGCTTGGGAATTTAGGCATGTGACGTCATCTCCAGCATATCCGCAAAGCAACGGCAAAGCCGAGTCAGCAGTTAAAATGGCAAAACATCTCATGGAAAAAGCTAAGAGAGCAAAAGCTGATCCATACCTGGCTATACTAGAGCACAGGAACACTCCATCTCAAGGATTTAATGCCAGTCCTGCCCAAAGACTCATGAGCAGAAGAACTAAAACATTACTGCCAACACGGGACAGCCTCCTGCAGCCAGGTGTTGTAAACAAAGAGCACGCTGTAGAAATCAACCAACTCAAACAAGCCTACTACTACAACAGAGGGGCGAAAGATCTTAGACCTCTGCAGGAGGGAGAACAAGTAAGAGTCCAGCTGGACACAAAACGTAAAGCACACTGGACACCGGCAAAGGTGGAAAGAATGACCAATAACCGATCATACACTGTCAAGCTGGAAAATGGAACTGTTGTACGGAGAAATCGGAAACATCTCAGGACTGTGCCTGGAGGACCACAGAGAGCAGACACAGGGAATACTGTCAAGCTTGCTCAGACTAATCATCCAGATGAGGGACATACAAAGGCTGTTCCAGAGACACGCATTACACGCACACACCATACAGACACCAGCAACAGTGTCGTGATAACTAGAAGTGGCAGAATAGTTAAAAGACCAACACACTTGAGAGATTTTGTTTAAACATCTGTCATTGTTCTTATGACACTGAAGTGAAATTAAGAGCATACAGTGTTATGCTGTTGTGCACATGTTGTAATGTTATGTTGTTCCTTGCATACAGTGCACATAATACTGTATATAAATTGTTAAAAAAAAAAAAAAAGGAAAGATGTTACAATATGTTATGTATATAGACAGCAGGATGGGAGGATGTGACAGACCATGTATGGTTTGTAGTGTGTGACGTCATTGTTATGCGCATGCATGTGAAGTAAAGGAGGCATAGTGAAAACCTGCGTGTCTGAGATTCATTGATATATGGAGTGATAGTTGAGTATTAGAGTGAACTAAGCATAGACAGGGGCTAATAATTTTGACCTTAATATGGATTTTTTTTTAAATTAAAAAATGCTTTTATTCTAGCTGAAATAAAACAAATAAGACTTTCTCCAGAAGAAGAAAAAAATCAGACATACTGTGAAGATTTCTTTACTCTGTTGAACATAATTTGGGAAATATTTAAAAAAGAAAAAAATGTTTAAAGGGAGCTAATAATTCTGACTTCTGACTTCCAGACAGCAGCTGGAGACTGATCAGCCATCCCAGAGCACTACACGGACACCCTGCACCAAAGGAAAAAGAGCATACTGTGAAGATTTCTTTACTCTGTTAAACATAATTTGGGAAATATTTAAAAAAGAAAAAAATATTTAAAGGGGGCTAATAATTCTGACTTCTGACTTCCAGACAGCAGCTGGAGACTGATCAGCCATCCCAGAGCACTACACGGACACCCTGCACCAAAGGAAAAAGAGCACAACACTCACTGGAGCACTACCATTGACTGCACTTGTTTGTCACAATTGTAAATAAATCCACCCTCCCTCGTGTGATTCTTTACCCTATTACACTGGTGGAGAATGCAGGCATAAGAGTGAAGAATCACCGACACACAAACCCCATGGCCCTATGCATGGCCGCTGCTCAACCCTCGGACCCCTGAGTGCGAGCCGCTCAGATTCTGCCAAAAAAGCTTCTGCCCCCCAATACAACATCGAATCATATCTACAGATGTTTGAGACTACCGCTACCACAGAGGGGTGGCATGTCGATGACTGGGCATGAGCTTTGGCCCCGCTGCTAATGGGTGAGGTGCAGCACACATACTTTTCCCTTCCCACCTCTACACCGGACTGCTATGTGGAAGTGAAGCGGGTAATCCTGGCCAGCCTGGGACTATCACCAACATATGCGGCTCAACAATTCTTTGACTGGGTGTATAATCCCCACCTGCCAGCTTGTACCCAAGCAGCTGACCTAACACGGCTTGCACAACACTGGTTACTTGAGGGGCACCCTACAACCAGCCAGTTAGCAGAGTCATTGACAGTCTACTTCATTTAATCTCAGTGAATACTTGCTTCATAGGCATAAAAAATATATCCACATCAAGCTTGAATTTTCTACTTTAAATGTATGAAGTGCACATAAAATAAAAGGAAAGCAAGGTACAGTCCGTGCTATCACTTCTGGGGGGGCCCACTTTCACTCTTGCGGGTGGGCCCACGAATTTTGTGCTAAGCCACTACTCAAATGACCACAAACTTGTTAACAAAGAGTCTCTTTCATTTCTGGAGGAGATTCACCATCAAGACCAAGTTGTGGATTACAGCACGATCTGGCAATCATTATTCAGAGGATGAATGAGGTTCATAAATGAGGTTGGTGTCGTTCATTTTGAGTGCACATGCAAATTAGCTTAGGCAACCTGAAAATAGGCCGATTTTGTTTGATTTGAACGTTTACATATGAAACGTATGAGGCCAACGTTATTTAACTTTATTGGAGACTTCAAATATGTAGTGTAATCGTAAGCTTGACTAACAGTTTTGGAGAATATGATTTTTCCATATTCAGACAGAATGCCCGAGCATACTGCCCGAGAGGCGTTTAAAGATGGCCTCCTAGTTAAATGACTTGCCTTAAAGGGACTTTGGTTATAGTCATAGCTGTGCTGAATACACCTAAATACATTGCACATGAATAGATGTTACTGAACTATGTAACAAACCAATTACAAAGTGAATCTTAAAGGGCACCTATAATAAAAAATCTACTTGTCAAGCTGTTTGGACAGACATATGTTTAGGTATAGAGAATAGACAGTCATATTGGGGTGATATAAACGCACTCAGTCCTTTTTTTTTTTTCAAATTTAACAACATAAAAACAGTGGACCAATTGGAGTGGTTTTCAGATCGACCGCAACTTGACGTAGGAGTGCGGTCCGACCGCCAACCAATATTGATTGACAGGTGCATATTAACATGTCTCCGTAGTAACGCATATAATTATATCAACAAGAAGTGCACAAAGCAACCGGGAATAAAAGGTCTGTTCAGTTTGCTAGGATCATCAATCATCATCAAATGTGATCAAAAGTAAGTTTTACAAGTATAAAATGTTTTAAAACAGTGCATGTGTGTAATGAATTACAGCGATTCACTTCACCAGCAAAGCCGCGTGTCAGAACCATTTTAAAAGAAGACACTTCAATCCCGGTTTGTGGATGTTAAATCACGTTTATTTTGTACATTACCATAACAGATATTCATACAGCAGTGGATATTAACCTGTATCCTGTCACATATGCATGCAAAAAGAGTGCAAAGCTAAACGCGCACGCTGTCTCTGTTTGTGTGTGTGTGTGTGTGTGCGTGCGTGTGTGTATCTGCACTGTGTGTGTGTGTGTGTCCTCGCTGTGTGTGTGCGTGAACTTTGTAACAACATTGTGTGTGACTCATGGTTGCAACTCCACAAAAAATGCATCAAATACTCATCATTGGTAAAGTTTTACTGAAGTATTTTGCACAAATGTTACATGAGATCTTCCTGAGGCAGCCAAGGGCGGCGATTGAGGCATGCTGCTGAGAGGCACGTGGGAAAGGTGGGCGGGGAGGACTAGCCTTAAAGGCCAGTACAAAAAAACAGCAACAAGGTTTTACCAGCTACAATACAAAAACTTTAGACATCTATAATAAATAATCTGATGGGTGTTTTGAGCTGAAACTTTACAGACACATTTTAGGGACACAAAGACTCATCTTAAATCTGGACAAGGGGGTAACCTAGGTGCCCTTTAAAGTTTTTAAAAAGAATGGACTAATTCAACACAGATGCATCTGTTTCTATGTGTGTGTAGTTTCATAATGTTTGAAAACTGATGGTTCTGCTTTACAAAAGATTTTTGTTAGAGTTAGAAAGAGGAGCAGGGCAAGAAATAAAACAGAGTAAAGAGAGAACAGGAAGGAAAGAAAAAAGACTGAGCTAGAAGAGAAGCTGAGAGGGAAGAAAATTTGGATGCAGGGGGTGGGCAGGACGAAAAGAGGGGGAACAAAAGAAGGAGGGGTCAAATGACTTAATCAGTGCATGCTGCCACTCCAAATACTCTCCACCTCTCTCTCTCTCTCTCTCTCTCTTTGAAACAAACACACACACACACACACCAATACTGATTGAATTTGTGTCAGTATGAAGTCAGCTTTCCCTTCCTTCCCCCTGCACTACAACAGCCTTCATGTCCAGTCCCTGTATGTGTGTGTGTGCTGCTTTCTCAAACATTCTCCCCGCCATTCCACAGCAAATGAGGAACTGACCGCTGGGATATAGAAACAGAAAGTGCCTGGAATATTTTTTGGACCTGAACTCTTGATTCAAACCTTCAATGTATTTGCTCCTTTCAGGTTTTAGCTACAATTTTGTTAGAAAAACGGTATAATCAAACATAATTCAGTATCTGCTACTAAAACATCCAATTCCTTTTGGAACTTTGGACATCAGGGACTATACTCCAAGTATCCTTAATCGGGTGAGTATAATTTTTTATGGTAAAATATTAGGGAAATGTTTAATGGAACTAATATCAGGTGCAGTGTCTTTTCATTTTAGGCTGTGGTGACAAACAGTAGTGGGAGTGATGGGGGCTTTCCGAAATGGGTGATTTATTTGATGCACTAGTTTGCCATAAAAAGACAAATGAGATTTTAGTCTAGCCATATTTAAAGTAATAGCATTAAGGTCTCTACTTCATCATAACTGACCTCAGCAAATGGTACTGTGCTGTACTGTTGCCAATGGGTGGATATTGAAGATTTTCCTCTGAGTATAAATGATGTTAGTTTGTTGTTTCAACAAACTGAATTACAAATCAAAATGATTTTTAGTAGCAACTGACAATATTTCACAGTTGCTGATGGACATGGAATAAATATGGATGATGTACTACTGTACGTACAGTGTAATATTAATATCACTGATGCAATGTTAACATTTTTGTTTTTATATCATAATTTATATATTCATAATGTATTTAATATATAATATAATATGTAGTTTTATATGTTTTAGTTTAATTATGCTTTTAGTTATAAAAAGACAAGTCAAACTAATGAAATGTTATAGAGATTGATTCAATGCAAAACTCAACAAGTCATCTCTATAAAATGTGCATAGGGACAACATTTAGAAAAAAACATTGACACTTTTCAATGAAGTATCATATTTTCTGTGACAAAATCCTTCTTTGATGTAATTTCTAACGTGTCAATTGGTAGCTGAAACCATATGCAGAGGCAGTATATTCAGCATCAATCAAATTCAGTTGGCTTTTATCATTTATAAAAATACTTTTAAATTTGTGAGTGTGTTTATAATTTGCAAAATAAACTAAATGATGTTTGTTGCAGAAATGTTTGATCTATGAAGTGCTCAATGCCAAATGTGGTTCTATGTTCTTAAATCCAGTAGTGAGCATCTGGAGAAAGTATTTCAGTCAGATACATTTACAAAACAAGCATCGAGGGAGGGCCTCGCCTCTCCCTCTCCACCTTTTCTAACTTTTGTAAAAACTTGCACACACACATACACAGAGAGGGACAGGAAGGACAGAGAGAGACAGAGAGAGAGAGAGAGAGAGAGAGAGAGAGAGAGAGAGAGAGAGAGAGAGAGAGAGAGAGAGAGAGAGAGAGAGAGAGAGAGAGAGCATTAGATTTAGAGTTACTGAAACATGAAACAACTTCTAGCATTAAACATATATATATATATATATATATATATATATATATATATATATATATATATATATATATATATAATTTATTTTAATTTCTACACACAATACCCCATAATAACAATGTGAAAAAAAAATTTTTTTTGAAATTCTTGAAAATTTACTAAAAATAAAAAACCTGAAAAATCACTTGTACATTAGTATTTAGCCTTTGCTCAATACTTTTGTTGATCCACCTTTTGCAGCAATTACAGCCTCAAGTCTTTTTGAATATGATGCCACCAATATGAAGCTTGGCACACCTGTCTTTGGGAATTTTTGCTCATCCCTCTTTCCAGTACCTCTCAAGCTCTATCAGGTTGGAAGCGATGGTGTACAGCCATTTTTTTAGATCTCTCCAAAGATGTTCAATAGGATTTAGTGTCTGGGCTCTGGCTGGGCCAACATTCACAGAGTTGTTGTAAAGCCACTCCATTGATATTTTGGCGGTGTGCTTTGGGTCATTGTCCTCTATCCTAACTAGTCTTCCAGTTCCTGCTGCTGAAAAACATCCCCACAGCATGATGCTGCCACCACCATATTAGCCTGGTGATGAGCGGTGCCTGGATTTCTCCAAACATAACGCCTGGCATTCACTCCAAAGAGTTAAATTTTAGTCTCATCAGACCAGAAAATTTTGTTTCTTTTGTTCTGAGAGTCCTTCAGATGCCTTTTGGCAAATTCCAGGTGGGGAGTGTCTTCCGTTTGGCCATTCTACCATACAGGCCTGATTGCTGGATTGCTGCACAGATGGTTGTCCTTCTGTAAGGTTCTCCTCTCTCCACAGATGAACGCTGGAGCTCAGACAGAGTGACCATCGGGTTATTGATCACCTCTCTGACAAAGGCCCTTCTCCCCCGATCACTCAGCTTAGATGGCCGGCCAGCTCTGGAAGAGTGCTGGTGGTTCCAAACATCTTCCATTTACGGATGATGGAGGCCACTGTGCACAGTGGAACTTTCAGAGCAGCAGAAATTTTTCTGTAACCTTCCCTAGCCTTGTGTCTCGAGACAATCCTGTCAATCCAAACATTGTCATTATGGGGTATTATGTGTAGAATTTTGAGGAAATAAATGAATTTAATCCATTTTGGAATAAGGCACAACATAAAAAAATGTGGGAGAAGTGAAGCGCTATGAATACTTTCCGGATGCACTATATATATATATATATATATATATATATATATATATATATATATATATATATATATATATATATATATATATATATATATATATATATAATAGTATAATATAAATATATTACAAAATATTTTTTTTATTTAGTTTTTTTTTTTATGAATTTATAAATTTTTCTACGGCTGACTGGCCACATCAATATCAAAATGACGTGTTTTGTTATCCTTTGGGCAATCCTTTCAAGCCAAAATGGGGTCAAAGGAGGAAATAAACACTTTAGTGTTAGGGGTGCATGAGGCTGAATTTAAAAAATTTCCATTTTTATTTTCTCCTCTGTGTTCACAATATAAAATAACTTTAAAAGCAATATTTTGTTAATTAAGACAAAATTGTCGAGTAGTACTTGTGCAAGATCAGAATAACAATTTTTTTTTGCAAACTTTGTATCTGCAGTTACAGATCATTTGGTTTAGAAAAACAAACCCAAGCAAGAGCATTGGGAATCTTCAAATCTAGTGAACATAAGTGACAAAATACACACCCACTAACACGTAATGGTATATGATGTTTGGGCATTTGTATTCCAAGATATTACAGCTTTTCTATGTGGTTTTATGTCACTTAAATGGACAATGGATCTCTCTATATATATATTCTGATACAGTTGAAGTCAGAATTATTAGCCCCCCTTTGAATTTGTTTTTCTTTTTTAAATATTTCCCATATTCCCAACAGAGCAAGGACATTTTCACAGTATGTCTGATAATATTTTTTCTTCTGGAGAAAGTCTTATTTGTTTTATTTCAGCAAGAATAAAAGCAGTTTTTAAATTTTTAAACACCATTTTAAGGTCAAAATTATTAGCCTCTTTAAGCATTTTTTTTCACCATAGTCTGCATAACATCGTTATACAATGACTTGGCTAATTACCCTAACTTGCCCATTTAACCTAATTAACCTAGTTAAGCCTTTAAATGTTACTTTAAGCTGTATAGAAGTGTCTTGAAAAATATCTAGTAAAATATTATGGTTAGAGCACTGACATACGGTCCAGTAGCCCTTCACAGCGTCCTGAGTTCGAATCCCAGCTCGAGGACATTTCCAATCCTTACCCCCGTCTCTCTCCCACTTCACTTCCTGTCTATAATACTGTCCTATCTACTTAATACAGGCAAAAAGGCCAATAATAAAATATATATAGCACTGTAGACAACGAACACCCCAGCACTGTAGACAACGAACGACTTGCAAATGACCTGAATGAGTTTTACTGCCGGTTTGAGAAAACCCCCCACAACCACTCCGAACTGCTCTTCACGCCACCATTAACACATGGAAACAGAAGAGGAAAAAAGCACCAGGGCCAGATTTTATAACACCGCCTGTTTAAAATCCTATGCTGACCAACTGGCCCCCATCTTCACCCTGATCTTCAACAGATCACTGGAGCTGCGTGAAGTGCCCTCCTGCCTCAAATGCTCCACCATCATCCCCATCCCTAAGAAACCCAAACTAACAGGACTAAATGACTACAGACTGGTGGCGCTAACATCTGTGGTCATGAAGTCTTTTGAAAAACTGGTGCTGGCCCACCTGAAGGACATCACTGAACCCTCACTGGACTCTCTTCAGTTTGCATACAAAGCAAACAGGTCTGTGGATGATGCAGTAAATATGGGACTGCATTATGTTATATATATATAGAAAATTAAATACAATTAAAAATGTAATGGTTAAGTGTTTAAAGCCTACATCCTGACAAACAACAAATTATGAAAAGAAAAATGAATAAAACCTCAAAAATAAATAAGTCAGTGTTATGTTTTTCCTCCTAGGCTGTAGAAGCCCTGTAACATTTACAATGGCAGATGTCTTGCAACTCAGTACCGACAGTCTACGGGTGCCAGGTATCATTTCATTGAATTTATTCAAATTGATACTGTACTTAAAGAGATTTATTTTTCTATTTACTCACTCCTGTGTGGTTACAAACCTTTATAAGTTTCTTTTTTTTTTCTGTGGAACACAAAAGAAGATTCCGTGGAATGTTAGAAACTGGTAACTATTTAATTCCATAGGAAAATCAAATACTGTGGAAGTCACATGTTTTTTCAACATGTATTCATTTGTGTTCAACAGAAGAAAGAAACTGAAACAGGTTTGGGACAAGTGCAGAAAATGATGACAGAATTTTATGTTTTTTGTGAACTATCCCTTTAAGATTTGGATGAGAAATAATATCTGTAGAATATCTTAAGGAACATTTATGAAAATCAGAAAATATAGAGAAAAAATATACAGGAGAAAGGGGAAAGCTAAATAGAAGCCTGTGGTCATCCACATATATTTCCACAGGAATTTTGCTGTAATTCCTGTCTGTTCCATCAACAATACTGGACAGGGGTGTGACCCTCTCTTATCTATGCACTGCACTCTTGAGAATATCTGTTTTATCATGTTGATAAAATTCATGTCATACTCTTGAGTGAATTCCTCCCATGCCTGAGTGTGTGCTTGTTTGAAGACAACCATATTAATATTAAAGCAACCATATTAAAGGGTCACTGAGTTGCCATGGAATTCATTTTGACCTGGAAAATGTCATGCACACATTTGACATGTCAGCGATTATACAATTCTTGGAATTCCTCAGCTGAAATTGCCAGCACCGAAAAAAAGATATGAGACATCAAGATGTGAATGCTGAGTAAAAAGTATTATAAGTTATAAATATAATGTTGATGAGCTCATTGAGAACAGGTAATCCTTGCTTCACATTTTTTTTATCACAACTTGATTCTCCAGAGAAATAAATGTCAACATAATGTTGACATAAGATTACATTTGACTGGATAAGCTAGCATTCGACTCCAACAGGCACATATAAAATTATTTCAATCCATATAAAAGTTTTTTTAATCTAAATACTTTTGAAAAGTTGATTATTCCTTTGAAAAGTTGGCATACAAAGGAATTAGTTTTTCAGAAAATGCTGTGAAATCTTACATGATCCATAGTGTTGTAAAAAGTTTGCCATAATAACTATCCCATTGAAAATTTTGTTGTTACCAAAAACATGCCTGTCTGCCTTAAATGCCAGACAACCAATAAGAAATTTTCTAGAGATTCCTGAATTCTCATAATTGCTCAGCCACTCTTGAGTTTTCACATGTAGTCCTGATCTTGTATTCAGTACAATATTTGAGCAACTCAGTTCTGCTTTCTCTACCCCTCATTTTTTCTTTTTTATAAAGGTGAAGATAAATTAGCCTCTACATCTCCATCGGGTTCTCCATCTCCTTCCAGAAACGAGTGTAGTATCACACCTCTTACTCCCTCCCCCTCTCCGGTAAGATCAGACACATTGCTTTAATATGCACCTTCGGCAACACTTTATAAACACTGACCTCAGTCCTGGATTAAATGCTAAAATCAGGTTCTTTAGACTACAGTAAAGCTGAAAAAGGATGTGGCACCATCAGAGATATGTAATTATGCTTCTTTACTTAGCACTCAGTAAGCTAGTTTAAAATGACACTATCATTAGATAATCCTCCATTCGAAATGCACTGCAATCAGTGCTATAACAAAACGTTTAATTTGAAATCATTTCAATCTTTACTGAAGTGAATTATATAATTTCTATTTTACAAGACAGATCTGAAAAACTGACGAAAAATATTCAAACAATTCTTAAGCACTCAGTTGTGTCACAAACTAAAGTACCGCATTATGCGTCATATTGAATTCAGAATTATATGCCCCCTTTGAATTTTTTTTTTCTTTTTTAAATATTTCCCAAATAATGTTTAACAGAGCAAGGACATTTTCACAGTATGTCTGATAATATATTTTCTTCTGGAGAAAATCTTATTTGTTTTATTTCGGCTAGAATAAAAGCATTTTTTAAAATCCATTTTAAGGTCAAAATTATTAGCCCCTTTAAGCTATATTTTTTCGATAGTCTACAGCACAAACCATCCTTATACAATAACTTGCCGAATTACCCTAACCTGCCTAGTTAACCTAATTAACCTAGTTAAGCCTTTAAATGTCACTTTAAGCTGTATAGAAGTGTCTTGAAAAAAATCTAGTCAAATATTATTTACTCATCATCATGGCAAAGATAAAATAAATCAGTTATTAGAAATGAGTTATTAAAACTATTATGTTTAGAAATGTGCTGATAAAATCTCCTCTCCGTTAAACAGAAATTGGGGGAAAAAATAAACAGGGGGGCTAATAATTCAGGGGGGCTAATAATTCTGACTTCAACTGTGTGCAGATGCAAGTGCCCCTAATTCCAGAAGATCACAATTATATGTGTAATTATAAGTGGCTCATATGGACCAAACAGATTTATCAATTATGTGCGATTGATGTGAGGTTATGCTTTTTAGAGTGTCTTGAGACTTTAGTTTTAATGCTAGTCTCTCACGTTTTTAATGTGAAAATGTTGTGTGTGAATGAACCTAATATAAGCTAGAAATGATAAA
The DNA here is from genome assembly GCF_903798145.1 of Danio aesculapii. Taxonomy (NCBI): domain Eukaryota; kingdom Metazoa; phylum Chordata; class Actinopteri; order Cypriniformes; family Danionidae; genus Danio; species Danio aesculapii. The sequence goes on from NC_079441.1 coordinate 57,174,658, forward strand.
TGGTACACTTCAGGCTGCTGTGCTTACACTCAGGTCATAGAAATTATAAGAGATAAGAGAATAGAAGAAGGTGCAGTCAGTTACTCTCCGTACCAGGGGAGAGAACCTTTTGTAAAGGCACTCCTCTGAAAAAGCAATCATGCAAAAACATTATTTTCTTTTTTTTCCTACTTTGTTTTTCTTTCTTTCTCTGTCTAGAGAACAGAAGTTAGACCACGTGTGGCACGTCCATTTTCTGTGGTGGTCGCAATAGATTTTGGCACCACCTCCAGTGGCTATGCCTTCAGTTTCATAGAAGACCCTGAGACCATTCATATGATGAGGTATTTATGTCTGTAACCTGTAGTCATTATAACTCACTCTCCAATTTCTTACCATTACTTTTCTCCTTATATTTTCTAACAGAAGGTGGGAGGGAGGAGACCCTGGTGTAGCAAATCAGAAAAGTCCAACCTGTCTTCTGCTGACCCCTGACCTCCGGTTTCACAGTTTTGGCTTTGCAGCTCGAGACAGTTATCATGACCTTGACCCAGAGGAGGCCAGACACTGGCTCTACTTTGACAAATTCAAAATGAAAATCCACAGCACAAGTGTAAACTAAACATATATTACATATTGACTATGTTTTCTTTTCTCTTTTTAATAATAATATAAGTATAGTTGCTCAGTTTATGCCCAGTTCAGACTGCATGATATTCAAAGTAGTCGTGTCAGATGTTTTCACACTGCATTACTATCTGGGGTAGCCTTTTGTCGGTGCTGTGTTTACACTGTAGGATGGATCAGCGACAGGGGGTTTCATACTACATGGCTTTACAATAGGAAGAATCGCCAACAACTTGGTTTCGGCCCACAAACTAGGCTACGTCTTACAACCAAACACACACGAGTTGTGACATGGAAACAACATGAGGTCACGTAGTATATCTTTTGTTATTAACTACATAATGAGAAAGAAGCCTTTAGTGGGGTAGAAAATGAACTTATTTTGCTCACCTGGGTTTTGAATAGAATTAGCAATTTTTCTCAAACTTTTTTTTTTTGACCTGTTTGTGTTATTGCTCAGATGACACATCAAACAGAAACAGGTGCTGCTGCCAAATTTACACTAGATTTCCCTTCAGTTCTTGGGTCTAAATAGACCAAAAATGTGCACTTTTAACTTCTTTTCCAACCTCCCACTGGCCTGCAGATACCCATACTAGTAGATGCTGCTCTCTCATTGGCTATAGGTGATCGCTGATGTTATTTTCAATCAAAATACATTTTACACTGCAAGATTTTTAATCGCCGACAGGTCCAGATATTTAGCATGCCAAATATCTCATGGATGTTGACGACTCAGATCGCGTCTTTGATAGTTCACACTGTTTGATTGTTACGAGCACTGATTTGCCTGTGATTTTGGGCATTTGTTGGTGATTTCTCAAAACCTGTTGGCGAGTCAAAATCGGGGCTAAATTAATGCAGCAACTTGGCATTAGGGTGATTAAGCATTGGTCATAAGATATCAATGCTGTGAAAAAAAACAACACATTTACTGTCTGTCTAAAGAGGACAATAGAAATCTTTTTACAGCACATTTTCTGGGTTTTCTATAGGATCTCACTATGGAGACTGAGCTGAAGTCTGTTAGTGGAAGGAGAGTGCAGGCCATTGAGGTGTTTGCTCATGCCTTGAGGTTCTTCCGAGAACATGCTTTAAAGGTGAATATATGCACACAAAAAAAATGTGTGCTGCACTGACAAATGCCAACGAACACCAACATATACTTTATTGGATCATTTGATCATTTAGTGAAGGGGTGCCTGGAGGGCCAGTGTCCTGCAACGTTTAGTTCCAACCCCAATCAGACACACCTGGGCTACCTAATCAAGCTCTTACTAGGCTTTCTAGAAACATACTTGCAGGTGTGTTGAAGCAAGTTGGAGATAAAATCTGCAGCACATCGGCCCTCCAGGACTGAGTTTGGACACCCTTGATTTAGTGTGAAATAATTCCAGTTAGCACCTGTTGCCTTTTGTTGGTACTTGTTTTATGAACATTGATCATGTTTAATTTCATTTCATTTAATTCTTTTAGTTTTTTGGTATCTGGTATTTGACTAAGAATGTTTTGAATATTTGTTTCTGAATCACATTTGTTTCAGTGCTGTTACTGTTTTAGTTTATAAATCTCCCTCTAGGGACAGTGAAACAGTTAAAAATCCCAGTTCTAGAATGATGTGGGAACGGTGAACATTTTGAACATTTAACAATAAAACAAACACGAATCACTGCCGCTTAAACACAAGCAATACTCAAACATTGAGTGCCATTCGCACCACCAGCCTGACTCCACTCCAATGGCTCTTGGGCCCATTCCACTCACTACAGCCAGACAAAACCAGTGTAATTTTGAGCAGTGCAGTGGTTTTAGACCATATCTTTCACTGTGCTCTTTTCCATCACTCAATTAAGAACATGCCAAGTTCCCTGTAAACAGTAAAGGTTGATGGAGGTTCTAGGCCAGTAGTCATTCTTAGCTGGACCCAAATCTACTTCCAACTACTTTCTGGAGCCCCTGACGACCTTGGAGATTTCCTCCAAAACCTCCAGTCATGAAGGTCATGAATGTGGCCTATGTAGTGAAGTGGAAAAAAGAAAGTATCGATAACTAATAAACATGAAAATGATGGAAATCTGTGCAATTTAGTTTAGGTGTAGGAAACATTGTAATGTTTGTCTCTATGTGTTTGTGTGTGTGTGTTTTTTTAGGAGGTGAAGGACCAGTCCTCCTCTGTGTTGGAAGGTAACGAAGTACGGTGGGTCATCACTGTTCCTGCTGTGTGGAGGCAGCCAGCCAAACAGTTCATGCGTGAAGCTGCATATCTGGTAATGCAGCACAACTGATCTGAGACCAGTGTTCACCGCAAACCCCAAAATGACATATTTTCCAATACACACCATCTCTTTCTCTTTCCCTTTCTTCTCCCATGCACACATACACAAATTCCCACTCCCACACTGAATGTGATATCCTGCAGCCCCCATTGCAGTTCAGGAAATATGCGTACGTGAAACAGTGTGTCAAAAGGACCAAAACTGATATCCATTACATATGTGTGTGATTGCCTGAGTGAATAAAGTTCTCCCTATGAGCAACACACTAAGAAATCAACCACAGACATGTTTGGCACACTAGGCATGTCTAAGACCATACAACAATCATCAGTGCATGGACTTTAGTTCAAAGACAAATGCTGTTGATTGTATCAGTACCATCTGCTCAGCCAGAACTGTAGCCTTGGTTTTAAAATTCTACCTCACTAAAAGCAATGCAGGTTGAGGTTAATTTCCTCTTTGCAATGTTACAGAGGTTAAACAATGCAAGAGACCGGCACACAAAGACAGGAAACCACGCCTGTCCCAGCCAGGCAAAAAAGGGGGAACAAGGCAGCCCACCACCTTCCATCATAACTCCATGGCCAAGAGGGGCAGCGTACTGATGCTTTAACATTGTACCTAGACCTTTTGTTCTGTTTTCTTGGTTACCATGTAGCTGTACAGTGGACATGGGGACAAGGTTTTGTTCAATTCAATTAATCTTTATTTCTATAGCGCTTTTACAATGTAGACTGTGTCAAAGCAGTTTAGGTTCTAGTAAACTGAAACTGCCAGTCCAGTTTTCAGAGTGTAAGTTCAGTTTATCTCAGTTTAATGTGGTTTAATTTTCACTGCTGAAAGTCCAAACACTGAAGAGCAAATCCACCAATGCGCAGCTCCACAAATCCTATAACCATGCTAGCCAATGGCTACAGTGGTGAGGAACAAACTTCGCCACACTGAAAAAAAAAATGATTTAAAAATTATTCATTGGATGTACTATTTTTTTTAAGTTAAGGGATTGCAAACAATTTATTTGGGCTGAATTTAAACAAAGTAAGTTGAACATTGCTAAATTTAATTTGTTTGTTTAAATTCAACTTTTTTCAGTGCAATTGACGAAAGTGAAGGAAAAAAACCGAGAGAAACCAGGCTCAGTTGGGCATGACCATTTTTTTTCTGGCCAAACTTCCTGTGCAGAGCTGCTGTTCATATTTGTATTTTTATATTTGGTTTTGAAATATTACACTTTACAGATGGAATATGTTCATGTTTACAAGTTCATGATTTAAGTATGAAAAGTGCTTGAACATAAAGTTTGCCAGTTTATGATTATGCAGCTGCTAAAGTGCTCTAAATTTTTCTACAATATTGTTTGCCTGTTGCTAGGGTGTTGTCCCATCTTGTATTTTTTTCAGTGGTTTTTGACAGCTTTTTTTGGCCACTCTTTCAATGTCTTTCAATAACTATGTTATTCCAGTTGGTGTCAACTAATGTCTTTATTGAAGAACCATTCAATGATTGAGCCATATATTTTTTTATTCATCCAATTTTTTTTAAATACTACCAGATTGCAACTGTTCTTAAGTGTCAGTTATTAAACTGTTCTATTTATCTAATTGATTTGTTCAGAGTACTGATTCATTCAGGATCTAAACAGTCTGGAAAATAGCTCATACTGAACTGTTGAGATCATAACTGTTGAAGTTACTCAATATTTACTCATACACTGTAAAATTAGGGCTCTACATGTTTATTTCTTTTAGGCAGGCTTAGTTCCTCCAGATTGTCCTGAGCAGCTTCTTATAGCTCTTGAACCAGAGGCTGCATCAATCTACTGCAGGAAGCTGCGACTTCACCAGATCACTGACCTAAGCCAACGTCCAGTAACTAATGGTTTTGATGTAGACGGGTCCCATCCCTTTGATTCCAGTTTTAGACAAGGTAAGACAAGATCTTTTCTAAACAGATTAGCATTAGAACTTACTCTGAGATTGTTCACTGGAAATATTTTGCTTTGTTTATTACAGTTCTCTATAAACATTGAATAGGAACCATGATTTAAGCATGGGGAATACCGGGTCATCTTTTATCCTTTGGAAATAGAGTGCTGTTTTTGTTTTGTGTGGGTTCATGCATGCAGGATAGTTAGATCAGAGTAAGACTGATTCAGATCCAAGTGAGTCTTAACAACTACAAAAGCATGTGGTTTGGGTTAAAACGGAAACACAAGATCACATTTTCTTTAGAGTTTAGAGTGCCCCTGAGATCACAGAGCTGCAAAAACCTCTTTGAAAGATGGACACTGATGTTGTTATCAGTTCTTAACAAAATATAAAATGGGGCTCTTTTCACATTTATATACAACACAAATAAAGCACTGTAGACACTATTGTTCATTCTTGCTTTTACATTTAAACCAAAATGTAAATGTACACTCATACACACTTTTTTCATGTTATAATTGAAACAAGGTGCTGTGGATCATGAGCTCAGCCTCCTTTGGACTGCTTGCACTAGTTCCCTGGATAATCCTTTTTGTTCTTTTGTGTTTTTACTTGCTTGCTTGGTCTTATCTTAAATAAAATCTCCCAATGCATGTTTTGTAATATAGTCATTTTATAGTAAAGTCAAATCTCATATTCTTTTAAATATTTTTTTTTTTTTGTTACAATTTAGTAGTAAAATAACATCTATGGCAAAAATAACTGAAGTTAATTTGATACACCTTCATTATGTTTTGTTGTTGTTGTTGTTGTTGTTTTGTGTTGTTTTCAATATACAGCTAATGATGTTTGGGGTGTGATTTTATGCATTTATTAATTAACTCATTAATCGAATATCCTCATTTTAAACCCCCATATGAAAATCTCTGGGGAACTGATGGCTTTGATATCATCCATGCATCAATCGGCTGGAAAATATTTACAGCCACACAATTACGAACACACAAAGTAATTGTCACGATCACCAGTGATCTAACCTGTGCAGATCGCTGAAGAACTACACATGTGCCACTATATGAAGTACAACTCCTAGAAGTCTTTGCACTCACACAACAGTTCCTGATTTCCCCGATCAGACATACACAACTAGACTGATTACTAGTACTATAAAGATGTCTCATTCACACACACACTCTTTACTGTAATTACCAGACAGAGACTGGGGCATACTACTGGGCTGAATGATTCTCTAGTTTTAAATTGGTGAACATGATAATGGACTATGCAGTTCTTGTGATGTAAAAGAAACAATTGCGCATGTACTATATGAGTGTTTAAAGTATTGAGAAGAGAGGAACAAACTAATAGAATATCTTAAGGAGAAAGATAAGAAAAATAAAGACAGAATACCTACTGGGATATGAGTTCAACAGTGACCATGTAGTGTATAGGTTTTATTTATTTTTTATATAATATTAAATTCAATTCAATTCATTTTTATTTCTACAGCGCTTTTACAATGTAGATCGTGTCGTAGCAGCTTAACATAGAAGTTCTAGTAAAGTGAAACTGTGTCAGTTCAGTTTTCAGAGTTGAAGTTCAGTTTAGTTCACTTCAGTGTGGTTTAATTTTCACTGCTGAAAGTCCAAACACTGAAGAGCAAATCCATCCACACAGCTCCACAAGCCTCGAACCAAGCAAGCCAGTTGCAAGGAACAATCATCACCAATTGAGAAAAGTGAAGGGGCTAAAAATGGAAACATAATATAACATAATACAGGGTTAGATAAACAAATTTAATATAAATAAAAATAAGTCATGTTAGTAAATAAAACAATTGCTCTGTTTCAGTGCTTCTGTTTCTATCCTTTTGATTATCTTTATGCTCCTGTCTGTCCCTGTTTTGACCTTTTGCCTGCCTGATAATTCTCTTAATAAGCTGCATTTGGATCCTCAACCTTGTTTTACTCTGACTCATTACACTAATGGACATATACTTCGGTTTCAGCACAATTATGCCTTGCAGAATTTTTCTTTTTGTCTGCACTTTTAGACAAATCTTTTTTTTTTTCATGTTTCATATTAGTCTGTCTAAATAAACCGGATTTTCTTTGCCATTTCTTTATAGCTTTGAAATGACTTGTAATATATTTTATGTAATTTTGTTGTTTTATTCATCACATACAGACACTTCAAATCTTAAAATACTGTACCTCAAATATATAATAATGCTTATACTGTATCTACCTGGTCGGTTTTTGCCCTGTCATCTAAATTAAAGATTACATAATTCATTGTTTGGGTTTTGTAGTTAAAGTTCAGGTCAAAGTAAATAAATTGGGTTTGTTTTCCTTTTTTTCCTTTTTTTTGTCTTTGTCTTGTTAAAATGCTGTTTTATATTGCAATTGGTTCTAGATTGCTCCCATAGAAGTTACAATAAATTATCTTTTCTGTGTTTGCTGCAAGCTGTGGGAATATTTAGCAGCATGTCCATATGCTCTAGCATTCACAAACTACCTGAAAGGAAATGTTTGAAGTAATTCAGTCTATAAAATGAGTTCCTCTGGAAATATGGCATCCAGTACTGCCTTAAAAGCCCCAGTAGGGAAACACAGATTATTCTTAGTTTAGCAGGTCATTATTCACTAAACGCGCCCAATGTAAAACTACAGCCTTGAAAAAAGCTTGTTTTATTTGGTATAAGAGCAATGCCTTATGTAATATTTCTCACATCAAGAAGAAACATTGAAACATTACAATGTTCATTAAATCAGGGTTTGAACTTTATTATCTGTCCAGGTATCTGCAATCTCTCCTCTCTTTCATGTTTTATTGACTCTAAGAGATATGGATTTGATTTAATACTCCCCTTGTGAGAGTGATTTTTAAATTAAGTAAAACCAATGTGTTTTTCAGCCCGTGAGCAGCTCCGCAGAGCCAGACATAGCCGAACTTTTCTGGTGGAGAGTGGTACTGGAGAATTGTGGTCTGAGATGCAGACAGGTGAGTGAAACCGATGCAAATGTATCCATTTAAGTGATTACAGGCACTATACCTTTATTGTTTTAAATAACTTTATTAAAGTTTTTACATAAAATAGTTATAATAACAACAACAAAATCAATCAATCAGTAAATAAATACACAGACTGTAAAGACATCTACAGACATCCTGTAAGCATCCTATGCAGGCCATAGAGATACTGTAATAAATTAAATGGGAAGATGTTTTAATAATGACACATGGAAGTCTTTTGTTGGTGAATAATCGAATCATTGATCAGCAAAATAGAAAAATGTCAAGATTTCTATTCTTGTTCCATATGTGCATATTGTGTTGTTTATATGACTCTAATTGCTGTGCAGATTTCCAAGAGACCCTCATTATGGAGCAATGGTGCGTATGTTATTACAAGCTGAATAGTTTAAACTTATGCCTGCAGTGTGTGCGTGCGTGCAGTGCTCAGCATGACTGGCACAATGACAAGGTGCAGGGTCAAAATAATCAGATCTTTAGCGCCAGATGTTTCCCGGAGAGAGGGGGATTGAGAGTTTATTGCAATCTAACTTACACTATACAAATCTCCTTCAGTTTCTCATAGTCTCTTGCAGTTCTTAATAGCAAAAACATGCATACAAAAGGAGGCTATTTTCCATGAAACACAGTTATTATGCCACTGTAAGCAAACAAGGAACATGCTTTCCTCTCTCCTGTGTAGTTAAGAAAAGTAAGTTGGCAGGAGTCAGGATAAGACACTTATCTCAGATTGTATTATACAAGTCTGAAGGCTGTTTGGTAGATCTTCCTGATTGCAGCAGGTCAGAGAGAGAAGAACATGGGTTTTATTTAAACATGTCCTGTTGCTTTAAAAATCTGGAGACAATTATTAAGCATTCAAGAGCCTTAGGTTGAAATTAAATTCAGTCAGGTCCTCTAAAGTCAAAATGAAACAACAGACAAGCTTTAACTTACTTTAAATTTATTTGTTTATTTCAAAATGGCATTTGACAGTATGGTTCTGTTCTAAATTCCCTGTCCATTTTGAAAGCTTTATGCAGGCGGCTAAGACAGAAATATAGCTGCAAAATAATATATAACAAACAGAGCAAGCAACAATGACAATTGTCTGACATTGTTTACGTCAGCACAAGTTAAAATTAAAATTAAATGAGCTTTGTCAAGTACTCAAAATTGGTCCTCTGCTTTTAACCCATCCAAGTGCACACCCACACACAGACACACACAATCAAACACAAACTGTGAGCATACAGCTGGCCAGCCCCCGGAGAGCAATTAGGTGTCAGATAGGTATTGTGCTCAAGGGCACCTCAGCCCCATATCGAGATGGAGAGAGTGTGATTCATTCACTCCCCCCAGCTTCGATTCCTTTCGGGAACTGGGACTCTAACCAGCAACCTTTGGGTTACAAGTCAAAATAACTAACCATTAGGACACAACTGCCTAAGAATGAGCTGGTGAGGATGCGGGTCACAAAGCAGCTAGCAGAGGAAGCAGCATGCAGTGATGAACAGTAATGTTCCTTCTTAAGCCAATTGACTGATGGAAGTTGTATCAGCCGATAGGGGATTTGTTTTTAATTTTCAAATCAACTGATAGCAGAGCTTGATTACGAGGCTTGTCTGAGCTAATGCAAAATGAATGATTTGTGTTTTCAAAGGTGACCGGTACATTGTAGCTGACTGTGGAGGTGGGACTGTGGATTTGACGGTGCATCAGATTGAGCAGACACAGGGCACTCTGAAAGAGCTTTACAAAGCCTCAGGTTAGTGGAAAACACAACAAACTCCACCAAATTTACAACCACTTGAGTTCCCTGATAAAACTACATCTTTAAATATGAATGATCTTGCTTTTAAATATTATCAGGACAAAGAAATGATGATAGTAGTGATGATTATTTAAAGTGCACTTATTTTACCCCTTTTTCAAGATTTAAGATAAGTCTTTTGTGTCTCCAGAATGTGTCTTTAAAGTTTCAGATAAAAACACCCATAAGATTATTTATTATACCTTGCTTAATATGGAAAATTTGAGCTGTTAGGACACTGTAGCTATTTTTGTTGCCAGTGCCTGTAATGCAAATGAGCTAGTTCTCCCCACCCACCACTCCCTTTCCTCAGATCTCTATTGCTCTGATGCGTCTCACATAGATAAACAGCACAGTGACCGACAAGAATGAATCAGATTTCCTTTACTACAGTAAGAACGTTCCCAATGGTTATTTGATGTATTTGTTGTGGAGTTAATTCAAGCTTTTCTGCATCGATAAGTCACACACATACATATGTTTAACTTTGTGCTGTTTTTGCTCAGCAAATTTGACGATACACATTGAAAGACACTGCTGTATGGATATCAATCATGATATTGTACAGAATAAACCTGATTTAATATCCACAAACCGGGATTGAAGCGTCTTCTTTTATAATTGTACTGACATGCGCTTTTGGTGATGAATTACAGAGCGATTTTAATGTCTTTTCTTTAGTACAAACTTTTTTAAACTTATAAAACTCATTCTTGAGGTGCAGATGGTCACAGAGAGCTGAACAGATCTTTTAATGCCAGTTGCTTTGTGCACGTCCTGTCTTGTTGATATGATTATACGCGTTACTACAGAGATACACACACACTGTGTGTGACTTATACGTGGCTGTCAGTCAATTCGGTGATTGGGGAAAACCATGTTCCTACCGCGTGTTGTGGTGGGCCTCAAAATGGAAGGGATTTGGACCCTATTTTAATGTCAGGAAAATGTAAAAAAAAGACTTATTGTCTTTATATCACTCCAATATACCTACGCACAGTTGCAAAAATTGATTTTTATCACAGGTGCCCTTTAAATTCTAATCTAAATAGAGGAGGTAAAACCAGACATATACTTAGACTACAACTCTGTCTCAGTTGTGATCTCTTGTCCATGTCAGAGTCCACTCTTTGGAAACAGCACTGCGCCAACCACCAAGTAGTGTTTTTTATGATGCCTGCATAAATGTGTACTCTTAAAAACATTAAGCACTCATAAGCAGCCTTCTTGCAACTAAAATGACAATAGGATATACAGTTGTGCAGACTTCACACCCACACAAGGACCAATGCAAGTCCACAAGTGCATGTAAATGATAAGTGTGTCCGGGGAAAATAATAAGGAAATGTTTGTATGGATACATTTAGTATAGAATTGTGCAATACTTATTCAAGACTACAAGGATGTGCTTTAGGAAAGTTTAGTTCCAGCCCTAACTTGAAAAAAAACTAATTGAGATACTTAGAATTACTCTGAGAAATAGGCTGTGGTGTTAGAGATATTCTCTACAAATAAGTGACCCGCCAGAATCAAGTTTAGACACTGATGGTTGGAAAAATAATTAGACTTGGTGCTCTGTAGTTGTGGTTTATTCAATATTTTTAACTGATCCAGTTCTCTTTGATTTAAAGACATTTTTATTAATACTTTTCCAAGATCAACACATCAGGAGCACATTGATATAGTTGATATAAAATCAAAACTGGTTATTCTTAAGAGTTCACTTCAGCCATGTCCTTTCTTTTCACTCCAGTCCTGAAAAATGTTTTAAGCTTAAGATAATTCTGGTAATCATTATTCCAGATCATTTGAAAATATCCCGAGGCACTTTAAAAACTATTATGCAAATCAAGTGGCATATAAACAAATTTAAATGATACACTAACATTCTTGTCTTTCAGGGGGTCCTTATGGTGCAGTTGGTGTGGATCTTGCCTTTGAGACAATGTTGTGCCAAATCTTTGGGACAGACTTCATCGACAGTTTTAAAGCTAAACGTCCAGCTGCTTGGGTAGATCTCACTATTGCATTTGAAGCCCGCAAGCGTACAGCAGCTCCTGGCAGCGCCAACACTTTTAACATCTCACTGCCCTTCTCCTTCATTGACTTCTACAAGCAACACCGGGGCCAGAGTGTGGAAACTGCCCTGCGCAAGAGCAAGTATGTCTTACTCATTGAGGTATTTTTTGCTAAAACATGTCTTTAAAAGTATGTTTTAACTTTGTGTAATGTTTTGATCAGTATGAATTTTATAAAGTGGTCATCTCAAGGGATGCTGAGACTCTCTATGGAGGCCACGAACGACCTTTTTCAGCCGACCATCAACGATATCATAAAACATATTGGTAAGGACTATTCTCTAAAACACAAACCAAGCCAGGGATCAGTAGGTAATTATCTGACATCAAATTTCTATCATCCTACCAGAGAACCTGATGCAGAAGGAAGAAGTTAAGGGTGTCCGTTTTCTCTTCTTGGTTGGAGGATTTGCAGAGTCACCCATGCTTCAACGGGCAATCCAGAATACACTTGGGCGAAACTGCCGTATAATAATTCCACATGATGTAGGTCTAACCATCTTGAAGGGTGCAGTCCTTTTTGGTCTAGACCCCACTGTTGTCAGAGTACGCCGTTGTCCGTTAATTTATGGCGTTGGGGTTTTGAACCGCTTTGTGGAAGGAAGACACCCTCATGATAAGCTACTCATCAAGGATGGAAGAGAATGGTGCACTGACATCCTGGACCGCTTTGTAAGTGTTGATCAATCTGTGGCCTTGGGTGAGGTTGTGAGGCGGAGCTACACTCCCGCAAGGATGGGTCAAAGGAAGATCATCATCAACATCTACTGCAGCGACACTGATGACATAACCTATATTACCGACCCTGGGGTGAGGAAGTGTGGTGCCATCACGCTAGATCTGCTCGAGTTAGGGGAAGCTTCCGGTAGCACTGGTGATAACAATAAAGGATCAGCATTTGAACGCAGGGAGATTCGCACTACCATGCAGTTTGGTGACACTGAGATCAAAGTCACAGCTGTTGATGTGGCAACTGGCCGACAAGTGCGGGCATCAATTGACTTCTTGTCCAACTAATTCTATTGTGGAATGCGAGGGGTTTACCCCATACAATCTCATCGATTATAATAGAAATAATAGCTTTGAGGTCACCTAAGGCCGATGGTAAAACTGAAGTACTGAAGGATAATCTGAAATGTTACTGGATTAACTTTCTTAATGCAACACACCAACTATGAGCGTACAGTAGACTTTTAAGCGTACAGTAGACTTTGGCATCTAAATTGTCAGTGAAACAAACATCAAATGTGTCCTAAAAACTATTTTAAACACCCATTCTTTTCTTAGGACAATTTTGAATAACTTTTTAATATGCTAGACTGTTCTGAGTAGATTATATATATATATATATATATATATATACCTGAGTTTTTTGCCACTATTTCTGTAAATAGATTTCCTATTGATTTAATTCAGAGGAACTACTAACAATTATGTTATTGCCCGTGGTGATATCAACAAAACACTCAAACAGACACCTAGTATTTAAATAGTTTTATAAAATAGTCATTTATTTTTGTAAGCATAAATTGTATAACACAATACAAAGTACTTTTCAAGTCAAATGTTTTAATAAATTGTTGCACCACCTAGAGGTAAAAAGTGGAACTGATCATTTAGAATGAAGGACATTGGTTAAATGTGAAACGCAGTTTCAAATCATTTTCCAATTTCCTGCATAGGTACAAAACAGCTACATAATTGCCAATTTTTAATGTAAACTTATAGCCTGCCTAGTGGTATACTTGCACCAAAGAAACTTTTTGTTTGTTAAAACAAAGTACAAGCTTATGAACACTACCTCTCAATGCTTCACCAACATTTGTCATATTAGTCTTTTATAACGAAGCAATGTTGGCTTTTCATCATTCTAGGAGGTAAGAATATTGAAATTACTTTTTCCCATTATCCTGCATTAAAGATTAAAAAATATACTGTTGAGCTAGGATAAATGACACCATGTTGAAGTAAAGCCCTAAAACCGTTTTGAGTTTATTTTATGACATACTGTGAAATATTTGTGTACTACTCACAGTGCCTGCAAATTAAAAAAACAAGTTTGTTTTCAAATGTTTTCTGATAAATACAGCCTTCACTTGACAAAATTAAACCACACACACACAGAGGCAAAAGTACTGATTTTAATGGTCCAATAAATAGTTCCACCAACTGACCAACACAGGAACATATCTCAGCAGAGTGCCCGCATATCAGTGCTTACTCAGATCTACAAACCAATCACATTGAGCGCATGGTGTTTTTTTGTGTGTTCTCAGACTATCACAAAACAACATTCAAATTTCCTAATACTCAATAGAAAAGATGTCATTTCCCATTGGTCTAAAACAAGGAGAAAAAAAAACATTTTATTCTGCATTAGCCTTTGTAAACACACAGATATTCTTGGACTTAGTGGGACTGGTAAATAACAAAATGGGTCAATGAAACAAATCAAAGCCCTGTGTATGGCAAGGATTTGTTCTGATCAACTGAAAGTCCAAGGGCTGGGTATGGATTAGTGAGCATGGGCTGGTCTACCACGACCTCTTCCTCTGCCAGCAGCTGCCGGTGGGCCGTCAACACTGGAGCGAGGGTTCTTGATGGTCTCATCCACTGACAGTATGAGGCATGCAGCTTCAGATGCAGCAGTCAAGGCATTGATACGCACTATAGAGGGCTCCCAAACACATGCCTGGAAGTTATCTGCTATGTCTTCATTATTCACATCCACTCCATACCACATACCACCCTGGAGGAAAGGCAGATTTCACAAATGTATTAAGTACAGCACTGATAATACAATTAGATGATTGACAATAACAAAATGTAAATGAAGAAAGCAAACTTCTGTACTTACCTGGGCATGCTTGGCCCTCAGTTTGTTTAGAATATTTGTAGCATCAAAGCCCGCATTGTCACAGAGCTGTCTGGGAATAATCTCCAGGGCCTTGGCATAGGCTCCGATCAGCAATTGTTGCTTCCCTGGAATTGTTCTAGAATAGTCCCTCAGATACTTTGACAACTCCATCTCAATCGCCCCACCACCAGCAACAATGGAGTCATTCTGACATCATTGGAAAAAATGAAAGGATTGCTTAATGATTATTATTTTTGCAATACTTAAAAGACTTAAGAAATATTTTCCCCTGCTAGTTGCAAGTCCTAGACTAGGAAAAAATAAATTAATTGGAGTAAATTAAGGACAAGAACTCTGCAATAGTAATCTGCAGCAGACAATGGTGCAGGTTTTGCCCACCTTGATTGCTCTGCGCACTATCATAATGGCATCATGCAGTGAGCGGTCCGTCTCTTCCATGAACTGCTCTGCGCCACCCCTCAGAATGATGGTGCAGGTCTTGGCCTTTGGGCAGCCTTTAAAGAAATTGTATCTGGAGTGGATGACAAAAATGTTACATTTTATTTTAATCTCCAGTTTCAGGAGCACCACTAAAAACAAAATCAACAACATACCTCTCTCCTCCAACCTGCACTTCTTCGAATAGCTCACACTGGCCAAGAACATCATCAGTCAGGGAACCAACACTGGTCTGAATGGAGCCACCACAAGCCTAGAGACCACATAAAACTGTGTTAAACAAACTTGTTAGTTAGCAAGTGTCAGAACAATCCAAAAGCACATGTAAAAATAGACAGTAGGGGCTAAATTCTGTGTTAGACTACCGAAATGATTTACCACTGTAATGAGCTATATCAACTTTAAAAGTACACAAAGAAAGACTAAAAACTACATCACAAAAGACATACTAATTAACTGTCATAATGGACAAGAAAAACAACCAAAAACAGTATACCATCATGGTCCTTTTGAGATCTTCCTCCACGACGCGGCCGGCACAGAACAGATCTCTGTCTGCAAAGTACTGTGTGGCTACATCTCCAATGGGCAGCTTGGACAGCACAACTTTAGCACCAGATTTGTAGATCTTCTCCAGCTTATCATACAGGATGTTCCATTCAGCATCAACAATGGCCTGATAGTCCTGCATACAACACATTAACAAAGGAAAAAAAGTTCCTTTATGTTATTACAATAATAGTATATGTGATATCCATATCGCAGAGGCTGAAAAAAAAATAAATAAATAAAAATTTGCAAGACATTTAGTTTTCAACATTTTTCTGACAATTTTCAGCAACAGTATTTTGCAGCACTTGTTCATATGATCTATGTTGGTTTACTGTAATCAGAATTTCACATGAACCTGACCTGGCCTAATCCTTTCAACATGAGGCCACAACAATTAAAAGAAATATATCATTCTACAACAAGAGTGTCCAAACTTTTTGGGCCAAGGGCCAAATGCAAAGAAAATAAACATTGTCCCGGGCCACATTTTACATAAATCACACAGACACACATATAATACACACAAACACACACATATATATATACATATGCTTAGAACATTGTATAAATGCTTGTGATCTTGACAGCTTTTGGGCTGGAAACAGTCAGCATCATCTGGCAACACTGAGCGCAGATCTTCTTGTGCGCTCTCAAATAAACGCTGCTGAAGTGTGATTTAGTGTGTTTATGTAACGAGTATGTCTCCAACATTTATTAGATTTGCTAGGAATACTTATGAATGTCTCCAACAGACCTACAGAGCGATATTAATGCGTCCTGAAGTAAAGTGAAACAGCTTTACGTCGTGTTTGCTGGCCTCACGCATCATGCACCTGCCAGCACGTAACCTTAAAGGGTTAAACAAATGACGCACAGCACTACTACGGTCAGTTACAGAAAAGTTCATGCGGTTATAATTCACTTATATAATTCACATATATATATGCGCGTGTGTGTGGTATGTGTATAATTATGGTATTATTTCCTACATTTTAAAATCATTATATTCATTTTACTCACCACCTACACTATTAATGTGAAGGATGATGTTGTGCCTTCGATTTCAGAATTGATGCCAAGTGAGAAGTGAGTCATGTAGTAGATATAAGTAGCAAATCACAGAGGTAGTTGTCAGTTAGAGGTTCTAAATGAACTTTTGTTTAGATTCATCAGTGAAAATGTTTGCTCACATATGTATGTGGAGCCAAACCTTTGTGCATGCCGTTTCATCAAGAGAAATTTGGATGAATCCAAACTCTTTTAAAAATTGGACAGTGAAAAAAGCTGGTGGCGACTGCGATGACATCCATCGCACTGCAATTCAATGAGTTCCAGCTGCATATTCTCTGGTACTTCCACGTTAACAGAGAAAGGGATTGAGAACAGCTTAATGTCATTATCGAAAAAGGGGCATAGTGGATTAATAAACGGTGATTAAATTCTGTAATAAGAGACACAAATGTTGTCGCGCATTTCTTCGTTTTCACTGGCATGTTAGCATCTGGATTACTCATGATAACTTTGGACAGAGTAGGGAAATGCACAACATTGCAGTCACCAATTTGTCTCTTAAAAAGACAAAAATTTTCATTCAGTTTAATCTGATTGTTTTTACGTCATAACAGGAAATGTTGCCTAAATGAAAGCAAGTGATAGCGACACCCAGTGGTTATTTGTTGAATTACTTTCATTTTTGTACAACGGGCCAAATTCTAATATAATATTTATAAAAGCCACACGGGCTGCCACAAAAATCAATGTGGGCCGCAGGTTGGCCCGCGGGCCGTAGTTTGGACACCCCTGTACTACAACCTGTGGCAATAAAGGGCAGTACTGACCTCCACTGAGTTGACACGGACCTCTGCATTGTCCTTCTCTGCCTTCAACTCCAGCTCAATGTTGAGCAGGGCAATCTTTGGGTTCATGTAACGCTTGGGCTGCATCTCAAAACCAGCATAAGAGAAGGTCTTCTTAAATGCCACACCAGCCACAAGCTGAGATTCCTGGTGGACAAAAATAAAGATGTGGGTTAGAATGGCACTTGCTTCAATGTTACTAGAGACATTTTCCCTTAATATGTTGTCTTTAAAAATCATACTAGGTTGATTTTGTATAAATACTAAATACAACTTTTATTGTACCTTATGATCATATGGTAAAAAGTGACATTCTTTACTAGTGTATTTCCTGGAGCAAATGTACAAAGATTATCAAGACATATACTAGAAAAGATGGAAGGAACGCTATGTGAACAAATCCATTATAAAGCCTTATTTTCTCTGCAATTAAATCTAAATATTTAGGATTAACAAAGAACATTTAATTGGCAGTGGACACATGAAAAAAAAGAGCTATTTTAATTACCTCACTAACAGAAGCAGTATTTTTTCTTGTTTGTAATAACCCAACTTTCTTTGTAATAACGCCAAAAAATTAACATTTACTCATTATTTACACTTCACCAGTTTTAAACCAGTTCAATTCTTTTTTATTTGTTAAACACACAAGATATTATAAAAAAAACAAAAAATTTGTAGCATTGAAAACCATAATAGGAATAACAAATACTATGGAAGTCAATTCACGTTTCTTAAAAATGTCTTGTTCCTCAGAAAAAAAGAAACTCAAACAGGTCTAGAACAAATCAAGATAAAGAAAAAAATGGGTAAATGATGGCAGAACTTTTGGCTTAACTATGCCTTTAACCTCAACAACTTCAGTTATTATTTTCCCTCCATTGAAACATGAGGTCTGGTGTCGTAAAATCTGTCTGACAAGACATGTAGCCTTAAAGCCCTACTTATCCTTTCATCATCCAAAATTAGACACTTAACATACGACATTTGTAGTCATATATTTTACTGACTACACTGTCTAAATATGCATATCACAAATTTTTCCCACCTGCCCAACAGCATGACTAATCAGAAACTCTATGTGTCTGCATGTATGAGTGAGCAGAGCCAAATTCTCACTTAGTAACATTGCGCTGAATTTTCAACATTACTCCCCTCTCACCTCCAGAGCACCACCCTGCACCTTCTTCACTCCAATCATCTTCAGAGGCAGCAGCTCATCCAGCATCATCACTGCATCCACCACCATCTTGGAGAAGAAATCCTTCTGCCCTGCTATCAGCTTGGAGTTCAAAGCTGTAGCAGCACACTTCTCCAACAACCTCCTCTGTTCTCTATAGTGGCAGAAGAGAACATATCACCTGTGTGATCATTATGTTTTGTTAACATATGACTGGGTTCCAGACTCACTGTTTGTTGTCCTTTTTGATGGTAACAGCGATTTCTTTGATCTTTTTGACAGCAAGCTGGGTGGCGATGCGGAATGCTCTGATGATGGTCTGGGGGTGAAGCCCTTCTTCCACATACGGTTTCAACTGCTTCAGAAACTCAGCAGCAAGCAGAGTCACTGAAGTGGTACCATCTCCAACCTGAATATTAAAAAGACACACATTAGCACATCGAATATCTGTACATTTACTACAATTCTGTGTCAATAATTTGTAGCACAGAAGCAGTTGTTCCATCATAATTTTTAGAATATACTATATTCTGCATTCTAGCATCACAAAGCCCACACAAAATCCCAGAACTCATTATCATGTTTAACGTTTAAAATTTAATTAGTTAATAGAATATTGATGGACATGGAAATGAAGTAATTCAGTATACAGAGCCAACCAGTAATAATGATGACCATACAAAAAATAAAATCTTTAGATAAATAAAGAACCTTTATTAAAAAAAAAAATTCTTCCAAGGAATTACTAATGACACGTCATTCTGATTAGGGATGTGCAATTTGGGGAAAATATCTAATTGTAATTTTTTTGACAGATATTGCGATTTTGATTTGAGATTTAATTTTGTAATCAAGCTTCAGCTGAATAATCTGTATCGTAGCTTCTTACTGCTAAAATGCACTAGGTGTTCATTAAAAAAAAAGAACTGAAAAGATGTTAACAAACATTTATTCAAGTTTGTATATAAATATTCAGAAATGAAACACTTATTTTTCTCTAAAGCAAACAGTAAACCTAAGACCTTACCTTGCTGTAAACAAGTTGTACACACATTAGGGAAATAGTGTAGCTTATTATACAAACAAAAAATAATAATTATAAAATTACAGCACTCTCAGCAAACTAATATGACTGAGAAGAGCCTTTCTATAGCTTATATTGTCTAAAACAAAACTTTTATCTCAGGTGCTACACAATATCTCATGACATTAAACATACAGCTGTGGTACTCCAACATGGCTAAAATAGGTACGAGACAAGTGTATATCTTCTATCCTGCATTTTGATTGGTCACTGCATTAAAAGGCAGCGTGTCTTTAGTGAGGTAAGTTATGGCATTAGTTATCTCCTGAGTAGGATTGCACCAGCTATTCGTAAGTTCTTTCTTAAACTGAAAGGTAAAGTCCACACAAGGGGCTTTGTAACTACTAGCTAATTTCTAACTAAATTTTTTAACATGTTCTTAAAGTCATTAGTCAGTAGTTCGTAAGCTCTCCATAAAATCATGTGTATAGTCACAATAAATTATGTAATATCCAATAAAAAGCATTTAAATTGGTTAACTGCTTTAAAATTGTGCAACTGATGGCCCGTTTCCACTGAGTGGCACGATACGCTACGCTTTTATGGCCGTTTCCACTGTCAAAAGTTGTACGAACCAAACCGTACCACTTTTCCGGCACCCTTTGCAAAGGGTACCAAGGGTACCAAAAGGCGGAGCTAGACGCGCAGCTGAACGATATTGGTTTACAGAGATGCGTCATTCGCTCACGCAACAAGCCAGAATGAAAACAAAAGAACTGCCATGTTTTCAATACACAGCTGAGAGATTACACCGTAATACTATATACATATTATAACGAGCCATGATTGACCCGAGCTCAAACAAACCTTGTCGTGGTCTTGATGAACAGCCACAAAGCCAAGAAGAACAAAATCTGTTGTGCCGTTGTTTTTTTATGAGCCCATCTAAAAGCGTGAGCGGTTTCACTTTGTCCAGAGAGTGATCTCGTCTATATTTGAAATAATGACTTTTAGAGCTCATATTAATAACGTGCTTGTGATCATTGAAGCATCCTGTCAGAAAGGAACAAATGCGAGTGATGCGTGAAAAAACAATGGAGAAGCCGGAAAAAAAAACCAACAGCAAATGATGCGTCTGTAACCTAAAACATGAAAAAACTGCCATGTTTAACTATTATCTATTATTATCATAACTATTATTATGAACTCAGAATGACAGAATTACTCTCTAACAAGAGGCTACATGTGCTGCTTAATAATACAGAATATGTAGGCTATATTTTGTGTTGTTGAAAAAATCAATATGTTGATAACATATCAGACTGTAAGAGTCTGTATGTGTTCATATATGTGGCATTTATTTATTTATTGTATATAATTACAGATGTTACAGTAGGCTATTTCGCACTGTCATTGATCTGCAGTTATAATCAAATTATGTTCAAAGAAAAGTTAGTAATTAACATTTATACAGAAAGTATTTGTGTATAAAGCATCTGTTTTGTGAGAAGTGCTTTCTGCCGTACACCACGACCATTGGTACCCTTTTAGCAGTGGAAACGCAAGCCTAATAAAGGTGACTCGTACCGAGCCATAATGCATCTATATATAACAGTCCTATGAAAATGAAATGACAAATTATATTTTTATAGTACATTTGAGTCAGTAAGTACAGACGATACACACACCTGCATCATGAGCCATGAATGCACGCGAAATGCACATGAAGTTATCAAAAAATTTAACTTTGAAACCAAAATATTCCCATTTTACTGATGTCTTGTTTTTCTATAATATTGATTAATCTATTAATGCTGCTAAAGTGGCAGACACCATCGTCCCACTCGTCCACCCTTTCCAATTTTTTTATTTTTATTTGTGGGCGTCACACAGACTCCATGCACGCATTTGCTCTGGGCGAGGAAAATTAAATAATACATAATTCATATCGCAGCCTCTTGCGATTAGCTAATCACAGCGTTTCAAATTGCGATTGTGACTCAATTTCAATTAATCACACAGCCCCAATTCTGATTTTTTCAGGTCTAGAAAACTCTTGGACTAAATCCATAAAAATAAAGAGGTTTTCTTACCTCAGCATCCTGAGATCTAGCAATGTCTACCAGAGTCTTGGCTGCAGGATGCACAACATCCAAAAGCTTCAGAATTGTGGCTCCATCATTAGAAATAGTGGCTTTGCCTGCAGAAGTAATAAAAGACAGGGCATCATATTAGTGCGCAACTTATCTTTACAGATTTAACACTTCTATTAACGATACAGAATTGCTGACTAACCTCGGTTATCCACCACAAGCTTGTCCATGCCACGGGGGCCAAGGGTGGTACGCACAGCCTCTGCCACAACCTGGCAGGCATTTATGTTGCTGACCAGCTGTGGAACCCCCTGAGAGGTGTCTGTGCCCTCTTTCAGGAGGATGACTGGAGTGGGCTGTAGGGGGAAATTCAAGAATGATTACAATTAATGCAATATCATTAATACATAGCCTTTTTAATGAATCAACTAATTATAGTATTCTCAAGGGAAAACTAAACTAGAACACATTTATTATAATACTGACATTCGCTATATTTTTCGATCTTAAAGTAATCTTAATCTTAAAGTATGTGAATCTTTTTCGGAAAAGGTTTAAATATGCTTCATAAATGTTACTTGGGAACTATAAAAACATCAGTTCCTAGTGGTTAAATGTCGTTCAGGGTTTCTCAAACGACTTGCTGTCATACACAAAGAGAACTCACAAAAATCTCTAATATCTTTGTGGTGGGGTGTGTGTGTCTGTGCGTGTTAAAAATAAAATCTTTGTCCAAGGAAAAATATTGAACTGACAGCTGAGAGGAACAACTATTAAGGTTTTAAAGTTAACAGTTCATTAGCTTATTCTCCATTAACATTACCAAGAGAGGATGCTAAACTAAACCCTAGCATCCTTTATCAACCTCTACGATCAAAACTATCCAAAGAAAAAATAAAAACATAATAAATACCATGTGCACATATTACAAACACGTCGCATTTTGCACGTTAAGTCGCAGTACAACGCTTATAATTCCGACTGGCATTCTCAAAATGAAGAATGAATCGTTAGCCACTAAGCTAACTAGCATCAATGTAAATCTTTAGACTTATAAATGTATTAAAAACAAAAATAATCAAACAAACGTGTACTTTATGCTATATTCTCCCTATGCGTTTATATCCAAACACTATGAAAAGAGTAAAATGGTCAGATGACGAAGGATTTCAAGGTAAAACTGGCATGTACACACTCACCATCATGTTTGCGGAATAAAGGAGGACGGTGCCGTGTGAGGTACCCACAATGCACCTAGAACTCTCTAGAACGTGCGACGAGAAAACTAATAAATGGCCAACAGATGGCGCCATTGCTACAATTTTTATGTCAGATTTTTTATTATTATTCAAACTGCCCAGCCGCAACATGTAAAAATTGACCATATATGCTGAAAATAAATTAGCTATTTAGATAGAACTACACTCTATAGAGATCAAAAAGGAAGGAGATGAAATAGTTGTGATTTATGGTATAAACCAGGGGTGCCAAACTTTTTCTTATAAAGAGCCAAAAGCCAAATACCATTGAGAGCCGTCGGGCGAAGGTAAATATACCAAGCTACTGTACATTACAATAAAGTTGCCATGAGTAATTTCCTAATAATACTTAAAAGTAAATCAAAAACATTACTTGCAATATAACATTTCAAATAATAATTTATTGCAAAAAAACATAA
This sequence comes from Danio aesculapii, assembly GCF_903798145.1. Lineage (NCBI taxonomy): Eukaryota > Metazoa > Chordata > Actinopteri > Cypriniformes > Danionidae > Danio > Danio aesculapii. The sequence continues at coordinate 57,198,073 of NC_079441.1, forward strand.
ACAATCACATTTATAACACTAATAATACACTAGTCTAGCAGAATCTGTTTTTGCCTTGATTTGTCCTCTATCCGTCGGATGACGGTACATTTAAAACAAATCTGATTAATTTGCACCATTTAATTGCAGTTACCTTTAAAAATAAAGCAAGCAAACAAACAAAGTTAGATTGGATTTGAATATGACAATCTCTAAACCATGCCCATCATTCTTCCTCAGATGGGATAGCGGACCCAATCAAAGGTTACTGTGGGCCAAATTTGGCCTGTGAGCCCGTCTGAGAGGGGTCTGGCTGCAGACTTGGTGCAGATGCAGTCTGAGCTGCATCCAATGCTTTGTAATGTGCTCACCTTACGCTACCCTTCAAAGTGATTTCACTAGCTCCATTGAGTGAATTGTGTATGACATTGCAAATTGTAGATCTCATTTTTCCATTATAGTCCAAAGAGTTGTTTTTAGAGTAGACTTTTTTCTCATTTGTCTGCCTCTCTCCTCTCAGCAGCCAAGCTGTTACATCATTTTTGCCTTTAATATGATTTTTATTTACAAAGAGATTATTGTTCAGGACAATACGATTAAGGGAAAAGTAAAACAAATAAGCTGGCCTACAGTACAAACCAATTGACAGGACATATACCACAGTGTTGAAGCACGACTATGCTTCCTGCATACACACACACACACACACACACACACACGCGCACACACACACACACACACACACACACATCACGTAAGCCTATTTTATGAACAATATTTTTCTTTCAACTTAAGAAGTCTTAGATTGAATGTTGTATTTGTATTTTTAACCCAGTCTAACTACAGGCCTATGCTGCTGTGGTTAGCATGTGGTTCTGGATGGTGAGGTGGCGTATGTTTCCATCTGTGATGTGTCTGCAGTTTGTGGTTGAACTCGAAGCTCTCAGGATTCCCTAGTTTAGAAACATGTAATTATCAGACGTTATATACACATGCGCCTAGCCTCGCCCTATTGGAGGGTACCTTTTAACTGGGATATTTCTGGAATGGTGGCAGTCCCACCCATTTCTGAGACTGCACAAGCTGAAGATCTGCTGTACAATTCTCTAAGTGGCATTCAGACACACAAAAGAGCATAACCTGTCTTTCTTCAGAGCAAAGCCATGACTGGTCAAGTGAAGCACTCTGAGTGTGATTCAAACTGTCTGTCAAACTCCAAACCAGAGCCCTCACTGTCAACCTTTACAAATCGAGCTACGTCTCAGGCACACACCGCTTTAGCACTCCGAAGAGACCTACAACATATACTTCACTTTCTATCCCTCTGTCGTTATTATTTTTTTAGGTCTCTCTTCAATCTCTCCTTCTTTACTGTAAGCTTTAATGTGGCCAGCCCATATGTGTCCTCTGTGTGATAGACCTCAGGCTGTAATTACAAAAATACCAGTGAAGAGTACAGGCTACTGGTGGCTTTTGGCACCAAGAGTCTTTTGCTCCTCTTTACTTTCCAGCCTATTATATGGGCCACCAAGCACTGGGTGCCTCGTGTGGACTATATGATTCCAGCAAGCACAGAAGATTGGTGGGCTGGGTAAGGCTGGGTAGTTCTCAACAGTTCCATTCTAGGAATACTGTGAACTGTAATTTAAACATGACACACCATTTGAGGAGATGGATGTGTATTGGGTTCTCACATCTTCAGACATTAAAGTGTTGTGCAGTGATCTGGATCCAAGAACTGACATACTGAATCAGTTAAGAGGGCTCAATGTTTAATTTTCGAAAAGATTGTGAGTGAATTTGAATGTTTGTGTTTTCTACTAATTTCCATGTAATTACTCATATATGCATAAGCAAATCCATATCCACTAAATGCGTTGTGTGTGTGTGTGTGAGTGTGTGTAACACTAGGCAAGCCATTAACACTTGCATCACGCTGACCAATCAAAAAGCCAATCCATCACAGCCTAATCAATACCATCTCACTCGGTGCAGGGGTGTTTGTCCTAATAACTGTTTCAGGATTTGCCATTAATCTTTCTTCAACAAAACATATGCTGAACAAAATAAGTGTGTGTGTGTGTGTGTGTGTGTGTGTGTGTGTGTGTGTGTGTGTGTGTGTGTGTGTGTGTGTGTGTGTGAGCGTGTGTGTGTGTGTGTGTGTGTGTGTGTGTGTGTGTGTGTGTGTGTGTGTGTGTGTGTGTGTGTGTGTGTGTGTGAACGTTTGACAATACTTGTAAAATTTGTCCTGGCCATTCAGAAATGCCATTAAATAGTTAAAAAAAAAAAACTTACTGTAGCACGCTTGTTGTATTGTTAGACAGGCTACTTTGTTTATGCTTAATTTTAAGCACTGATTACATTTTGGATGCCCTTGCATTGACTAATAGGTAGCACGTAACAGTTTTTTGTAATTTTAACATGGCAGTGCATACTGTGGGGGCACCCAGCAGATTCTGCTCCCTGCAGAATATGTATTCGTTCAACCCAGTCTTTTTATTGCCCAGTCCTGCTCCTGGAGATCCACCGACCTGCAGAGTTCAGCTGGAACGTTGATCAAATGCACCTGTCTTTAATTTTAATTCAGCTACCAGGTGCTCCTTCTCATCCTACTAAGTTTGCTTAGTTGTTTTTGACCAGGGTTGGAGCTGAAATCTCCATTAAGGCAGATCTCAAGGAACATGAATTGGCACTCCTGCTTTAGACTGACATAGGTTTTGTCTAATCAACGAGAGTGTAACGTTTGTCATTTCAGTTATGCTGTTAGTACTGTTGTTTATCTGTACGACTATTCTAATTATGCAAACACACTGCACCTTAATTGCTTCACTCTATAACATCGGCTGAATCACTGTTATTACGACTCATGTGCTGTACGCCAGGTCGTGTGTTGCTCTCTCTCTCTCTCTCTCTCTCTCTCTCTCTCTCTCTCTCCTCCCTCGGCAAAGCAGCTGATGCTGATGCGAGTAGCCAACACTCATTCTGACTCTTCCATCCTCAGCGGCGACACGCTGTCACACGCTTCCCTTTATTCTTTCTTCTCATTCAACTTCAAGCAGCGCGTTCATACCGAAGTCATCGGGGTTTTCTCATAGCATATGTGCCAAGAGAAACCACTCACGTGAAGGATTCGTGACAATGACGGTGATCACCGGAGGAGACGTTCGTGGACACTAGAACATTGTGATCAGAGCAGGACACATCGCAGAGTTTTAAGAGGAACCGAGAGTCGTTTCTAAACCACTAGTGCCAAACGGGAAATGATGGGCTTTTAAAAACAGACCGTAAGGTCGAAGAGAGGTAGATGAATACTAGCTTGTTTCGTTAAGGCATGCATGTCAACCCCACCGCGACGGATGAGAGGAACCTGTTTTAAAGGACCTTCAGATAACTTAACATCCCGAGAACGACCAGGAGCGCTGCGTTGATATCGGAAGGTCAGTTGTCAACTTGTAGCCTGTCATGTTGAAGTTAAGAATTATGGTTATTTAAAAGTAGAAAGAGGAAATCGCGCTATTTTACTATTGTAAATGTAATTGTTGTTCACGCTGTGAATATTTTTGTTTTTATTTTACAAAATTGTTTAATAAGATATATAAAACATCTGAGTTTATGCAGTTACTGTAAGGCTGTAATGATTTTTTAAGTAGTAAAAATGAAACAAAGATGCGAAAATATTTGGTAAAAGTTTAAAATAAATAAGTATGAGTTCCATAAAAAAGGCCCATAGACTGAATCCATTGTACATCGAAAAGTAGCCTAATTTAAGAAGACATACTTAAAGTTTCTTTCAAGATATGTACTCTAGTTCGGTTTTGTATTAATTTTTCACATCTACTGCATTATAAACACAAAAAAATAAGACTTAATTATTAATAAAACTTACATAATAAATGTATTAATCCGAAAGAAAATTGTAGACAACTAATATGTGAGGAGTTGTTATATACAGTCAGCAAAATGCCATCTCTTAACGTGTGTTATTGAGTTTGTTTTCAATATGTTGTAATGTTAATGTCAGCCAAAAAATATTTGCAGTGAGTTGCCTTGATGAGGTTAGTTTTTTGGTTGTCATTTATGTGTAAAATAACATGTCACTGTGCTGAAACTTTTTTTTGTTCTTTCTGAGTAAAACAACATGTCACTGTGCTGAAACAACTTCAATATTTGACAAAACACAATGTTTAAATCTTAACACATCTTGAAGATGGTGTTCATAATATTGTTGTGACACCTTTTTAACCAACTCAATTAATTTTTATTTCTATTGTGCTTTTTACAATGTAGATTGTGCCAAAGCAGCTTAACAAAGATGAAGAAAATAATAAAAAGCTGTAGCAATATTTCAGATTGCAGAACATTGCAGTAAATCAGGCATGTAGGAGAGTAGTGGTAGAATGCTGGTGTAGTTCTAGTAAAATTAAAACTCATTCAAATCAGTTTAGTATGTGAAGGCCAATCCACTGAAGAGCAGCTCCACTGAAGCACAGTATTATGAACATGCTTTAACTGTATTAGCATGAAAATGAATAAGATATTTTGCATGCTTACGACAACTGTCAGTAAGTGTCATTTGCGTAGTTATGTCATTTTAAATGCAAAACTTACATTATTTGAGATTTCTTTGTTATGACAACTTGACAAAAACAAATACAATTACAACCTGTCTTTGCCTTTGCCATGACAGCTTGACATTACCAAGACAACATAACTCTGTTATATATCTGTCATAAACATGAATGTCATGAGGACATTATAACTGTGTCATTAATATTTTTGATAACTTTTTCCAGCAGAACATAATTAAAAGTGTTAAAAGTTTTATAACTATTTAACTGTATTACTTTCATTCATATTTAATGCATGTAACTACAATTTAAGTCTATGTAAAAATTCAGGGCTATAAAATTCATGAGACAATTATAATGGCCACTGACAAGCATGTTCATGATGACAAGTTGTGTTGTCTTGATAATGTCAAGTTGTCATGTCAACGACATTGACAGATTTTGAGGCCTTGATAATGTCAAGTTGTCATAACATAGACAAAGACAGATTATAATATATTATGTCAAGTTGTCATAAAGACATCTCAGACAATGTCATCTTTACATTTAAAATGACATACCTGAGAGAATGACACTTACTGACTGACAGTTGTCAAAAGCATACATAAAATCTCATGCATATTGATGACTTGTCATGTCATGATTATAAAGGTTTAAAGTGTTGGTCATCCTTTATGTACTATACTCTAAGTCATATAGTTAGCTCAACTGTTAAATATGCCAACATTGCAGACAAAACATTGACATAATGTCAAGGAATTTATTATAAATTATTGCAAGGAATTTATAATTGCATGTAATTTATTATAAAAAGCTAGTTTCTGAAAACACTGGGCTAGCATATATTTTATAAGACCCCATGCTCTCAACTTCTCAAACGCAATAAGCCTATTAATTACTATGATTCACATCATGAATTCCAGATTATAGCTTTAAACATAACACAGCATTTAGAATAGAGAAGTAATTAAAACGCACATGGTAACTCATTCATTAAGGTTAGCCACACAACTTGAATGGGGCGCGTCGTAAAGCGCACGTAATCAGTGAAATGACTGTCTCCTTTTGTCAGGGCTATTAAGGTGATTAAGTTGTTTATTTGTTTTACAGTGGGGTCAACTGAATAATAACACATTGCTAAATCTCCGCATACTGAAAAGCTGGCTGTCTGGCTGGAAACCATTGCTTGGACCTGATATGAGCGACTAACACCATCGGCAAACAACAACAACAACACACACCGGCGGATAAACCGCGCTGATCCCTGCGCGCGACCACCTGTTTTCAGCGCTGACCAACCGGTAAGCACTTCACTTACTGAGGCACAATGCAACAGATTACACTGTATATCTTTACGAAATGTTTATCAGACGTCTCTTCGTTTAGATACTGCAGTTTAGGCGAGCATTATGCGTAATGCGTATTAGATATCATACCTTAGTTCACGTGCTTATAACCTAACGCAATCACAATTTAAAGAAGGGGTTAAAGCGAGGTGTTTTGTATATCCAAATCCACTTTCATCTCCATGTGAGTGCTCATTCTTTTCTTCTCATTCTTTCATCCAGAATCGATCTACGTCACCCAATTTCCCAATCCCATGTCTCTCGCTCAGATTATTCTCTTGTAATCCAACACACAAATGAAGTCACATTTGAACCTGAGTTACGCAATTGCTGACACCGGTGAAGTATAGTTGTGTGTTTATTTCGTGGGGAAAAAATCTCTAAAATGACTTCATCGAGGATTGAAAAAAGGTGGGTTTCTGATGTTTGCAATTAAACATAAAAAAAAATTATTTAATTGTTATTGACCTTTGGGTTTTCCCATTGTGATGACAATAATTCACATTATCATTCTTAAAAATGACTCACAAATACATTATAAGTCATAGAAAATGTTCCAGTTATGCTAGTTTTTTTGTCCTTTATGTGTTCTTACCAGTTTACTGCCAGCAATTCACAAACAATGCAAAAAATGATTTGACCAACACACCCAAATAGGCAGGGAGAAACATATTGTTTTAATGAGCAATTATGTTGCCAAATGACCCTTGTTTTAGTCGGAAATACATCAGCCCTATAGGCGATCTTTGATGGAAAGCACTAAGAGGTCACAAAAGGCAGCAGACTAGTGAAAATGTAGACTTTTTCATGCTTTTAAAGTAAAAAAAAATAAGTCCCTGATAAAACATTTATATTTTTGCAAATTCAGTGTTATTATTATTATTATTATTATTATTATTATTATTATTATTATTATTATTGTTGTTATTATTATTATTATTATTATTATTATTATTATTATTATTATTATTATTTAATTAGTTTTTATTAGATTTATTTTCAGAGGTTAGTGCCGTTCTGCTTGAGTCCATTGCAAAAGGCAATCTGTTACTGTGGATTTAGTGGGCCGTTATACAGAAAAAAAGGTTACTGGTTCCTTTTCAAGTTCTGTTCACTCTACATTGCATCAGTATCTGCTAAATTAAGTCTGACCACCTAGTGCATTACCATATCCATTTCCAAAGGTTTGCCAAAATCGAGATGCCAAATGCAAACAACACAGTGGTAATACACACTCACAGTGTGTTGTACTGTATTACTGAATATATAGCAATTGTTAAAATATCCAGAATGCAAAGAGGTCAGAGACTGTGGTGCACGCTGGCATTTTATAAAACGTGAAAATTAAAAAAATAAAAAAATAAAAAGTACGTTTAGACTTGTTTTCAGTTGCTGTGTATGGTAAGAGAACACTTAGACTTGTTTTCAGCTGGTTGTGTATGGTTGTAGGACATTTTAACTCGTTTTCAGCTATCTGTGTATGGTACTAGAAAGTTTACCCACTGTTTCCTTGGTTACTGTAAGAGCTTGTGTGTCGAGTGTGGATGGTTTCGCAAAAATGCAAAAATCAGTGCTCAATTTGCTGCACCTACGACAAACACGCAAGATACACCACCAACACCACACACACTCACCTCTTTTTCCCAGCTCTCTAAGTCTGAGGTGTCCAATCTCGTGCTATCTAGCCATGCAACCACCTGTCCACTTGATCCCATTCTCTCTCATCTCTTGCAAGCCATTTCTCCTGCAGTCATACCAACACTGACTCACATAATTAACACATCTCTTGACTCTGGTTTATTCCCCACTTTATTTAAGCAGGCTAGGGTAACCCCACTGCTTAATAAACCCAACGTGGATCGAACGCTACTTGAAAACTACCGACCGGTATCCCTGTTTCCATTCATGGCCAAGATTTTGGAGAAAGTAGTGTTCAATCAAGTCCTGGACTTTCTTACTCAAAACAACCTCATGGACAACAAGCAATCTGGTTTTAAGAAAGGCCACTCAACTGAGACTGCCCTGATCTCGGTCATGGAGGATCTCAGACTGGCTAAAGCAGAATCTAAATCATCTGTCCTCATCTTGCTGGATTTATCAGCTGCTTTTGACACTGTAAACCACCAGATCCTGCTATCTACGCTTGAGTCACTGGGCGTTGCAGGGACTGTTATTCAATGGTTCAGATCTTACCTCTCTGACAGGTCATTCAGGGTGTCTTGGAGGGGAGAGGTGTCCAACCTACAGCATCTTAACACTGGGGTACCTCAGGGCTCTGTTCTTGGGCCACTTCTCTTCTCCATCTACACGACATCTTTAGGACCAGTCATCCAGAAACATGGATTTTCCTACCACTGCTATGCTGATGATACCCAGCTATACCTCTCTTTTCACCCTGATGATCCCTCAATTCCAGCTCGCATCTCAGCCTGCCTGTCAGACATTTCACACTGGATGAAAGATCATCATCTTCAGCTTAACCTCATGAAAACGGAAATGCTTGAAGTTTCTGCCAACCCGACTCTACACCATAACTTTTGAATCCAGATGGATGGGGCAACCATTACTGCATCCAAAATGGTAAAAAACCTTGGAGTAACGATTGATGACCAACTGAACTTCTCTGACCACATTTCTAGAACTTCAGATTCGCACTCTATAACATCAGAAAGGTCCGACCCTTCCTATCTGAACATGCAGCTCAACTCATTGTTCAAGCTCCATTACTCACCTGTTTGCACTGGCTGCCAGTTGCTGCTTGCATCAAATTCAAAGCTCTGATGTTTGCTTACAAAGCGACCTCTGGCTTTGCTCCTTCTTATCTGCTCTCACTTCTGCAGATTTATGTGCCCTCCAGAAACTTGCATTCTGTGAATGAACATCGCATCGTGGTTCCATCCATAAGAGGGAAGAAATCACTTCCCACTTCCCGAACTCTCGCATTCCATCTGCCCAGTTGGTGGAATGAACTCCCTAACTGCATCAGAACGGCAGAGTCACTCGCTGTCTTCAAGAAACGACTAAAAACTCAACTGTTTAGTCTCCACTTTCCTTACTAATCTGTAACTGCCTCTCTGGCTATAACACTAACTGTACTCTCTCTCTCTCTCTCTCAAAAAAAAAAAAAAACATTACTAATGCTTTGCTTAGAATTTACACACCAGAAACTTGCCTATAGCACTTATTCACTGTTGCTCTTATAGTTGTGTAAATTGCTTCCTTGTCCTCATTTGTAAGTCGCTTTGAATAAAAGTGTCTGCTAAATGACTAAATGTAAATGTAAAACGGGCCACAACATACAGAATATTTTGAATTTATTTATTAGGATTAACCTAATAAAGGGGGTCCCACAGTGTATTACAATCACACAATAAAATATAAATAAAAACAAAACATAAAATAACATAATTGAAACAACAACAACAAAAAAAAAAAACACAAATATTAAATGAGAAAAAAGCCCCACAACATTATCAGATAAGAACCAAAACATAATACAATATATACTGATCAGTGAATTAAATCAGCATAATCAATAACATCATTAAGAATAACACGTACAATCCAAAGTAAAATATGATAAAGCTTGCTTAAATATCTTATGTTATAGATCAAATATAAGTAGGAAAAATAGTCCAGTCCATTGTACCTTTAAACATGAATGCTCTTTTACCAATAGATTTCTTTGATGAGATATATATATATATATTTTTTTTTACTGAAAAAAAAAGTCTAAACAGAATGGCTTATGTCAGAATGCAACGATTTGTGTTAAGAGGTTAAGATCTAATTTTGATGCAATCTGATATGCAACAACACATTAATCAAAGATCTGATGTACTGTATACAGTACATTGGGAGACACGTTTCTTGCGAACACTGTATAAAAACAATGTCTTGTTTGATTTAAAGTAATTAGTATAAAGTAATTTCTAAATTCATTTTTATTTAGAATATGATTAATATATGATTTAAAGGAGAGTTCAGAATCAAGCCATACTCCCAGGTAATTAATAGTATGAACTTTATTCAAATAAGTGCTCCCTTTACATGACTTAGCTTACATAAGTTTTTTGTCTAGAATATATAAAACGTATAACATGAAATTTTTACAATATGACCACCAGAGGCACCAGAAACATTTATATTGTACTGTTCTGTGAGTTCAACATTCTTTTTTACATAAAAACAAACTTAAAATGAGAGTGATCTAAGTAATAGACAATTTTTTTGTGGCTAACTGCTTGCATAGTTTGCATATATTTGTTTAGAAAGTTTAAAAACTGTGCCCAACAAAGCAAACTGAATGCACGTTTGTGTTTATATATGGACTGCATGCTTTAGGTTTAAAACACTTAAGTTCTGAGTACAAATAATCTGTAATAACAGAAAGATTAAGTTTAAATTTGTGTGGTGCAAAATTACTGTCATGTCCAATATAATAAATTATATTCAAATAAAATATTTTATAATCAAAGTATTGCCTTACTTTCTTTTTGAAAATTCAGGGTTAAATTTTTTGGTTTGTAAAAAAATCATGGTACAATGAAGTGAACTTCTTAATAGCTAAAAACTTTTTGATCTCCAACAATAGCACTGTCTCTAAGGGCTGGGACACACCAAGCTGATGCCAATCAACTAGCACTAATGTTAGGTCATGTCTGGACCAAAAAGCTGTGCGTGGACACACCGAGCATACGAAAGCCAACTATATCCACCCTGCGGGGGGCAGTGTCTGTGTTCTTGTTCCGCAAAGGGAAACCGAGCTTCTGATGCTTACAGATAAAGCATAAACAAAGCAGCATTTAGAACCACTATCACAGTAATTGTCACTCGCCATGGAGGAATTTGCTTGTGCAAATATGCCTAATAATCTAATAATTCATATTGTTTGCAAATATTTGAGAAATGTAGCAAAATGACAGCCGACAACTATTCTACAAGCTGAATCAGACAACAAGCTTCGACGTTAACGTGAGGAGAGGCGGAACAAACCAAACCAACCAGCTATACTAACAGAGCTCAGTGGCAGGCTGTCGGCTTGGTGTGTTCCAGCCCTAAAAGGAAGCCCTAAAAGGTTTGTCACCCCTTGGTGTACCCGAAACATTTCCATTGTGCAGCACGTTTGTATTTACATGTGATACCTTATGTGCCACCATGTTTTCAAAAAAATTATAAAGTTGATTTCTCAGTGATTTTTCTATTTACAGCTTGCAGCCTAAGATCCCACCGTAGATTTTAGACTAAAGAGAATGTTTTGTAATAAAATAACAAGTCTTACATTTCTTTTTTTGTGTTAACATTTCTTTTAGGGTAGTACTTGATGTAGTTGGTTAATTAATTTAAAATGCAACAAAGCATTAAACTGTTAGCTTCAATCAGTTGATATTTAATATCCTAACTGCCATGATACGTACAACAGCCAATTTAATAAATCTTTTTGCATGTGTTTAGGTTTTTAGAATCTCACATTGGACAATTCGCTTTAAAAGTTTTATAAATCTGCAAAAAAGAACAATATCATTTGCACAAAACTGATTTTTTTTTTTGCGAGCTTGACTTACTAGTTAATTTTTGAACTAGTTAACTTTTGAACGAAGGATAAAAGTTTTTCCGAGCAAGCTTTTTCTGGCCCACATTTTTTATTAATATGGAGCATAAGTGTGCCAGGAAATATGTCTTATTTGACCTGAGGGACTGGTGGAGTGAGGGAAGACGTAATTAAAATGCATGGGTTGTGGAAATTGAGATTGACTAAAAGAGGCTAACGTTATCAAATAACTTGTCAAGACCAGTGCTGTCATTAGTCAAACAAAAGGTTTGTATTCATTAAATAGGTGACCAACAGGTTGTGTGTTGATAATCATGACCGTTTTGTTTGTAATAGAAACAGGAAACACTCATGGTATATGGTTGTAATAAAATCATATTATGATCAGTTTTACTTGTCGAGTGCTGCTATCATAACTTTAAAAGCCTTTAAAAGGTGTATCCAATAAAGTTAAATTAATTAACTTACCAAGTTAAAGTCATGAACAGAACTGACATTAATTTATAAGTCGTAAATGTAAAACTATTTTACCGCGAATGGTCGGGACAGGCAGCAATACAACCTAAACAGTAAAACAAAGCATAGGTCCAAACACAACAAGGAAAATGCTTGGTTATGCTTACTTACAGTTTACACAAAACAAAGCAAAGAATGTCTGTGAATGAGGCATCTTTGTAGTCCTAATACTTAGTCCATCATGAGCTTCCAGCTGTGTGTGTTTTCATAGGGAATCAGGAACTGGTGTGTGAGTGCAAAGACTTTGGGGAGTTTAATTTCATATAGTGGCAGATGTGTAGTTCTCTAGCAATCTGCAAAGACTAGATTGCTGGTGATTGTGACACATCTCCCCCTCTATGAGCAGATTTCAGATCAGGGGGAGGGACGGACGGCCAGGTCCATGCAGCAGAGGTGGGCCTGCGACTTGGAGCTGTGGAGAATATGGAGCGTGGAGCTAAAGTAGGTCTGGGGGCTCTGGATCAGCAGGCTCTGGTGGGTCAGACAACCACAGTAGGTCTGATGGCTCTGGGTCAGGAAGCACTGGAAGTTTAAACAACCACAATGGGTCAGGAAGCTCTAGGCCAGGAGGCACTGATGGTTCAGACAACCCCTGTGGGTCAGGAGGCTCCAGTTCAGGAGGCACTGGCAGTTCAGACAAAGTGAGTAAGGAGGCTTAGGGTCTGGAGACACTGGCACTTCAGACAACCCCAGTGGGTCAGGAGGCTTAGGAACAGGAGGCACTGACTGAGTAGTCACATGGCTCTGGTGGCACCGGGAAGTCACATAGCTCTGGCAGCCATTCCTGGCACTCAGGTGGTGGTTCTGGCCATTCGTGGGACTCTGGCGCCCGCAATTCTAGGTATTTGAGAGGATCTGGCACCCACCATTCAAGGAATTTGAGAGGAACTGACGCAGTCCATTTGGGGAATTAAGGAGGATCTTGCACCTGGCATTAGGGAAATTCAGGAAGATCTGGCACCCGCCATTCGTGGAACTCTGAAGGATCTGGCTGTTTGAGGAAATCAGAGGGATCTGGCGCCTGCCATTCGGGAGATTCAGAGGGACCTGGCGCCATTTCGTGAGCTGGTAGACTGGAGGATGCCATTTTGTGGACTGGTGAACTAATAGTGGCCATCTTGTGAGCAGCAATCCCCGTTGCCATCAGGTCATGCACAACCCACATAAAGATAACAATTCCAAAGGGGGATTAAAACAGATAAAGAGATCATTAGAGGATTAGCTGACTGTCTGCTTAATATTTGCTAACACTTTTAAGATGGTTCCCCAACAGACATGCTACTTGACAAATAGTTCCTTAAAAGGATAGTTCACTCAATGTTTTATCCTGTCATCATTTACTCACCCTTTGCTTGTTCAAAACCAATTTGAGTTTTTTTTTTCTTCTGTTAAACACCAAATAAGATATTTGGAAGATTATTGGAAACTGGTAGCCATTAACTTCCATAGTATTGTTTTTCTGTTATGGAAGTAAATGGCTACAGGTTCCCAGCGTTCTTCAAAATATCTTCTTAAACTAAAAGTGTGGGACCACCTGAGGCAAGTGAGTAGATTTTCATTCTTGGGTGAACTATCCCCTTAAAGGTGCCATATAATGAAAATCTTGATATATCTAGTTGAATAATAGGAATTATAATAATAAAAGCACATGATAATGAATGGCATTTTTGAGCCTTAAACACCATTGTTTCCTCATTCTCAAGTAAATATTGTGAGTGTAAACAATCCACATGAGATTTATATGCACGCTTAATATGCAGGCTTCCAGCTGTGTTTGATTGGACACAATGTTTCCTAGTGAGACTCTGAAGGATCTGGCGCCCACCGTTGAGTAAGAACCGTCTTTCGCATGAGACGTTAAACCGAGCTCCTGACTCTCTGTGGTCATTAAAAATACCATGGCACTTCTCGTAAAGAGTAGGGGTGTAACCCCAGTGTCCTGGCCAAATTCCCTCCATCAGCCCCCACGATGGCCTCCTAATCATCCCCATCCACTTAATTGGCTGTTTCACTGTCTATCCAATCCACTAATAGCTGGTGTGAAGTGAGCGCACTGGCTCTGTTGTCCTGTGGCTGCCGTCACCTCATCCAAGTGGATGCTGCACACTGGTGGTGGTGTGGAGAGACCCCCCTCATGATTGTAAAGTGCTTTGGGTATATGGCCAAATAAATACACACTACTTTCTTACTTACTCGATTACAACAATAATGTATATCATATACGTTAAAAAATGTTTGTCCTTTTGTCAAGTATAATTGAAATTTAGCCTATATTTATTTACAGTACAACACAGGAGCAAGCTTGCTTACTCTTGTGGTGTAAAATGTAGCTCAAATAAATTTCTTCCAGCTAAATTAGACCTCTCTATCACTTCAGTTGAAAAGATTGTCACTTAACAAAGAATCTTCTCAATTTGTTAAATATTTTTTGACAACTGAGGTATATATATATATATCACGCAGCGCATGTGTGTGTGTCTGTGATTGTCAGGCTCTGACATGAGCTGCTGAAGCAACAGAGCAAAGCTCATTAATCGTAACCTTGCCAAATATGGTCAAAACCAACCATAATATATTTGGGTTAAAAAGAACCTATACGTATGTTTCTAGCTCATTATTGTACTTAACTAAGCCATATACCTATTATTTAGATCTCGGAGAACAATTAAGCATACTGCATCAAAGCATTCTATACCTTTAAAGTAAAACATGTCTACTGTTCATTAAAATAAAGCATTACTCTTTTTTTTAAAGTTTAGTTTCACTTCCTTTAATTTCTTCAGTTCAGTGTTTTTAAATAAGCAAATCTTTTGTGTATGCAATGATAAAATTGATGGATTATCTTTTTAGATCCTTGATATTTGCATAATGTGGAAGGCTAAGGGGAGGAAGTGATAAATGAAGTAGGGCAAATATAAAAATATGGAGTGATGAGGGAAGGGGGGAGAGAGTCTCTCACATTTCATCTGTTAAAAAAAGTGATAAGCAGCATTTGCATGAAGATGGAGAGAACATGACAGAATGAGAATGAAAGGTGTGAGGAAGAAAATGTAAGGATGTGAGAAGAGATAGAAAGAAGGGAATGAAGGAGAAAACATGGCTGGGAAGCTTTTTTAGGTCAGATTTATCCCACAGGCTCTTGATGTTAGGTACCACTTTCAGACACTCTGGTTAGGAAAATCTTTTGAATTGGAGACCTACATCTCTCTGACAACTCTTAAACAGCAACATTTAGACTGCTGAGACTGTAGAGGTCCATACAGTTCCCCAATGCATTTGGATACTTAAAAATACATAAACTTAAAATAAATCAAGCAAGTGGCTTCTAGACTTAGAGAATTTCTTGCAGTATTAAGTCAGCTTCCCTCAAGTGCCACCAGGTATCCTGTTAAATGAACCACTGATACAGAAATTACCAGACGTATTTGTTGGTTTGTGGTATACATTAAACTTAATTTTACACAAGATTTTATCTGCTTTATTCAATTAAATTAAATTCAATTAATCTTTATTTCTATAGCACTTTTACAATGTAGATTGTGTCAAAACAGTTTAACAGAAGATTATAGTAAATTAAAACTGTGTCAGTCCAATTTTCAGAGTTCAGTTTAGTTCAGTTCAGTGTGGTTTCATTTTCACTGCTAAATGTCCAAACACTGAAGAACAAATACATCGATGTGCAGCTTCACCAGTCCCAAACCAAGCAAGACAGTGGCAACAGTGGCGAGGAATAAACTTCACCAATTGACAAAAGTGAAGGAAAAAACCCTGAGAGAAACCAGGCTCAGTTGGGCACAACCATTTCTCCTCTGGCCAAACTTCTTGTGCAGAGCTGCAGTCTAGGCCCCAGAGGCTGGAGAAAGCTGGACATCCATTGTAGAGAAGCTGCATGTGGGAGAGGTTACTGGCTGGTGTACAGGCTGGCCCTTCAGGATCAATGCGAAGACTCGTCTGTCACTAGGGTGTTATAGGAATCAGTCTCATGCTCTCCACTCCTCCATGACCACCACAGCAGCTGCTCACACCTGGTTTGGTCCAGGATTATAGAAACCTCGAGAATAATGAAAATAGACTAACATAAGCGCAGATGCCGTTCAAATTAAAATGTCTTTTGGGAAGTGTTCCCGGCTCCAGTTGCCCTAAATAATGCAGACTAACAATCCTTAAGAGGATTTCAAAAGCATTTGTGTTTTATATGTATGATAATGCAAAGAATGTCTTTAATCTGGTTATAAACTGACAGAGTGTGTGAGAACTGTGCTGGGAAGGCTGTTCCAGAGTTTAGGTGCCAGATATGAGAAAGATTTACCGCCTACAGTTGATTTTGATATTCTGGGATTAATCAATTGTCCAGAATTAATTGTGCATAGTGGAAGTGAGGGGCTATAATACACCAGGAGCTCCCTCAAATACTGGGGAGCTAAACCGTTCAGGGCTTTGTAGGTAGTCAATAAAATGTTAAAATTTATATGATATTTAATAGGAAAAAGCACTCTAGCAGCTGCATTTTGAACTAGCTGAAGTTTGTTAATTAGGCCAACAGGGCAACCGCCTATTAACACATTACAATAGTCTAATACAGTTTTTCCCAACCCTGTTCCTGGAGGCACACCAGCAGTACATATTTTGGATGTCTCCATTATCTGACCCATTCATTTCAGGTTTTGGAGTCTCTTCTGATGTCATGATAAGTTGATTCAGGTGTGTTTGATTAGGGAGAGGTTGAAAATGTGGACTGTTGGTGTGCCTTCACGAACAGGGTTGGGAAACACTGGTCTAATCAAGAGGTCATAAAAGCATGAATAAGCTTTTCCACATCAGACATTGATAGTGTATGTCGAAGTTTGGCAACATTTTTATGTTAAAAAAATGCAGTTTTACAGATGCTTGAAATCTGGCCTTCAAACAACAGGTTGCCATCAAAAATCACCCCCAGATTTTTGACTGAAGATGAGGACTGAACTAAGAATACATCAAAGGTTAGACAGGGTTGTAGGTTTTTAGTGTGAGGTTTTTGGGTTCAATAAGCAAGACATCAGTTTTATCTGAATTTAGTAATAAGAAGTTATTAGTCATCTAATTTTTAATATCAGCTATACAATCTGTTAATTTCCTAAATTCATACAAGTTATCAGGTTGAGAGGAAATCTACAGTTGTGTATCATCAGCATAACAGTGAAAGCTAACCTCATGCTTTTTAATGAGATCGCCTAGCGGTAGCATAAATAGTGGGAAAAGTAAGGGACCAAGAACTGAGCCTTGTGGTACCCCGCAGTGTACTTTTGATCTGTATGATGCCTGTTCAATAACTGATACAAATCGATACCGTTCAGATAGATAAGACCTGAACCAGGCCAATTCAGTTCCTGTAATACCAACATAATTTTCAAGCCCATAAAGGAGAATATTATGATCGATTGTATCAAATGCAGCACTTTATGCTTTTTTTGGATCTGATAACGATAATTTCTCTGATTAGATTCTCTTGAAAACAGTCAAATTCTTAATCAGAAAAATCAACGATGTAGACAACAGTGTTAGTTCCTATTTTATTTATTATAAATGACACTTTTTGATAGAATTCACCTATAATGTTATTTTGGGTTTGATTATTTTCTGAGGCACCTCTTATCATTGAGCATTTCAAATACTTGTGTTTCCTGTGCCAAGTTACTCATATTTTACAGAATATTACCCCATAGACCTTTTTGCCTCCCTCATACACCCCCACACTCTCCTCATAACTTACATTTCCCATAAACTCCATTATTTATTTATTATTTAATATTTGCACAATTAAAATTCCACATATTCATTGCACTATGTTGCACTAATTCGTCTTAAATTTTACATCCCACTGTACTTATACATCTGGAATTATGTTCATATCTATCTGCATACTTCTGATTATTAACAGCAACCTGTACATATATTCATCTATTGTAAATCTCTGTTCATAGTTAAGACAACCTGTATATAATGTCCATAGTACATCCATCTGTAAATATCACACTAGTTTTTCCTATAATTGCACTTTATAACTTATACCTATATCATGCACTTGCTGCCATTGCACTCCTGGTTAGACCTAAACTGCATTTTGTTGCCTTGTACTTGTACATGTGTAATGGCACTAAAGTTGAATCTAATCTAATCTAATCTAATCTAATCTAATCTAATCTAATCTAATCTAATCTAATCTAATCTAATCCAATCTAATCTGATCTAAATAACATAAATAAATGGTTTCTAAATCTGATGTAGCATGTGAGAATAAATGTAAGGAATATCAAACTAGAGGATGCAGATATAATCTCAGAGAGATAGGGAGGAGGTGACAATGTGAAGTTATTGAAGATGTTATGGTTCCACATTTGTAGCCACTGTCTCCTTTAGGACATTTTTGTTTGACACAATAGCAGGCTGTGACCCTCGGAGTCTAACTCAACATGCAGTAAATCATGTGGGGCTTCAGGGATGTAAATTGCTCACGGTTAGATGTCACTTTTCAATGCGTGTGTACGTATGCGAGTGAAGTATAATCTCCTTCTGTTTGCTAATGTCACACTGGCTGTTTGGCTGACGACACTCAGCATGACACAGGGCTGCTCTCTCTGTGCCGTGGGAGCCTCTAACAATGACGCCAGTTCCAGTACTTTTACTCACACAACTGAAAATCCTCTGAGAGCTCTTAGGGTCTTTTTTGGAAAAAAAGGTAACTTGCATGGAAAAGTTCTGAAAGTTCATCCAAAGTGACAGAGTTTGAAGCTAAGTCTGACATCTCTCTCCCTGCTGGATTCTGAATGATTCATAAGAATTTTTAGATTTCCTTTGTGCTTTTTTCATTTTGCGTTCTTTGACGTTTTATAAACAATTTGTATGGATTGGAAACCATGTTTTTCAGTTTGTGACATCATTACACATCGATTTCAATGGACTGCTTAAGATCTGATTGCACATTGATTGCTCACTTATTTTAATTAGTTTGTTTCAGGTTTTGTATTGGTTGCTTCATCGCTGTGATTTTAAAGAGTTGCAAATGTTCGTATTTTTTTGTGTCTGTAATGTGAAGGAACACGGACAACTGAGTTGAGGATACAAATGCAGTGTTTATTAGGAGAATTTTCAGGCAAGCAACAGTCAACACAGGGGCAAACAGATTTATACAGGCAATTCAGAGTCATGGTCATTAAACAGGCGAATGGTCAGTACATTCAGCAAGCAATGTAAACAAACAAAACAAAGCGAGGGTCAAACATGGCAAGGCAAGGGAAACATGTCGTAATATCATAAACAGTATAACAAGACTCAGCCCTGATGCGTGTGTGTGTGCTGTATAAATAATCTTTGTAATAAGTACGTAATGATCCTTTGGCTGTGTGTGTGTAATCAAACGTGATCTGGAACAGGTGTGTGTGTGGGGGGCATGACTGGATATGTAGTCCATATAAATGGCGGATTTGTAGTACTTTTAGCGATCTGCGTTTACCTGGTTTACCAGTTTACCAGACAGTGTCAATCAACCAATTAACCAATTAAATCTGCATATTAAGCTGGTATTGAAGAAAGCACATTTAAAACATTGCACACATCACCCATAATATGAACTAGTAAGCCAAGGCCATTTATATTGATAATTTATATTGAAATTTTATAGGAATTGAAAAAAGTTCTGAGGGTGGTAAAATCTACTAAAATAACACATAATGACAAAGATCAGCTCAAATTAGGGTAAGAACATAATCAGAGTGTAATCTACTAACAGCGCAGCTGCTAAATAATGGGGCAAGTACAAGTAAACTGACCAGCACAAACCTTAAAAAATCCTGACAGTAATTTGAACTAGCATAAGCTGTAAGCTATCTATGTTGCATGTGTGTTTCTTTCTCAGCCTTAAATGCAAGTATTAATGCTATCAAAAGTAGTAGTTCGTGCAGGATGATGCTTTTTCATCATGGCCAGCAGGAAAATCAGCATATGCAATTACTGCTTTCAGAAAGGAAGACACTGTTTTGTTTTTTGCTCTCAACCACTTTCTTCCTTCACTTTCTTTTTCCAGTCTTTCATTTCTTGTATTCTATATTAAGCTATTTTAGTCAGTTACCTGCAACAGCATTGCTCCCTGACACACCCCTGCAGGCACAGGACATCAACATGACGTCATATTGACGTTGTATAACAAAGTTCCCCAATATCTTGGATTTTGTTTGAAAAGGAAAATCAGATTGATGTCAGAACCCAACGTCAGGCCCACATCAATGTCTAACTTCCAACCTAAAATCAACCAAATATCAACGACTTATCCTGTTACACCTTGACATTGTGTGGACGTTACCACTATGACATATGTCAGACAGGAAATTTTGGTCACTTTCCTACACAATCTAAAATCAACCAAATATCAACATAATTTCATGTCATTATTGGACATCAAAATAACGTTGTCCTTAGACGCTGGCTAGACGTGTGTGTGTGTGTGTGTGTGTGTGTGTGTGTGTGTGTGTGTGTGTGTGTGTGTGTGTGTGTGGGTGTGCATGTGGTGAAAGGAAACAATGCATAATTCATTTATTGATGAACAAAAAACTGTGATTTTCTGTGTAATATCATTTGATAGGTGGAGAACTGCACATCCAAAAATAATTTAAGTTCAGTAATGTGGGTATATATAAAAACAATCACAGCACAAAATATCTAGTAGATTGGGGTAATATGTTTTAGTGTGAGTGAGTGAGTGAGTGAGTGAGAAATTAGTAGTTCATCAAGGAAGCATCGAAATGCAGGAAGATGAAATGTGACTGTAAAGAATTTACATCATTATAAAAATGTAACTGATCTTAAACATTAAACAATACTTTAATTATTGATCTTTTGAAATGTGTAATAATATTAATACGAACAATAACATTAAATATTGATTCATGTTGGATTGATTTATAATGAGGGATGAGCGAGACAAGTGATGAAAATAATGCCAGCATAATTGCCAAGAATAATCATGTAATAAAGTCAAATAAACAGTTGAGCTTAAGGCTATAGCAAAAATAATGTTCATCTAGTCAGATTCATTCAACACCTGATGAGTACATCAGCTTAAATATTTGAAAAAATGTAATTTCAACGCTATTTCATGACAATTTGTAACTTTTTGAGTTCATGGCTAATTCCTATGAATTTGTACAATCTCAACCATACAATTTAATACGATCTGCTCATCCCCCAAACAGTTGTACATTTCATACAGCTGAACTCATATGAATTTGTACGAATTAGCCACTAAACTGTCAAAATAAAAAATAGTTACTTTCCACGTGAGATCAGGCTGTAGATTTTCCCTTAACTCTTTTAATTTGAGTTTTTAAAATATGCTAACAAGCAAACCAGCCAAATAACAAAGATCTAATAAAACAATGTGGTAACATTAAGCATATATAGTAGGATGCTCTAAGTTGGCAATATTGAAATCAGATTAGCAAGAGCATCTTATGGTATGTTTGGTGAACCAGGCATGAATCTTGTCAAATAAAGCTAGTCAATCAAACGTTGAGTTGATCTATTGAGGAGATACATTGTTATTGAATGAATACTCATGTGGAAACAGTGTCTCATTTGGCCCTCGCTGAAGCTACTCAGAATGCCATACTCAAATTGAGATTATTATTAATCTAATGACTAAAAGGAGGACAACGTTAAGCCTTGTTTTGTGATTGATGTGGTGGGATTGATTTACTGAGTTAGGTCACTGAGCCAGTCATTTCATTTTCAATACCCTACCTTTTATGTTCACGCGCAGAAAATAATATGCGGATGGGGGTAGTGTTGTGGATTGAGAGAGAGAGAGAGAGAGAGAGAGAGAGAGTAATATTGTGTACACTTATTTGAAGGGCACTGGAAAGCCAAAAGCTTTACCTTCTCCTATCAGATTAATCAAGGAAAACAGCAAAGGCTATAAACTTCTGACATCTCGGAGCTGTCAGTTCTCCTCTAGCTGCTAATTGATGAGCTCATATCCGTGTGGAACTTTGGCCATCAGTGATCTCCTGTGAGCCAAGACGCAGAGAATGTGCCCGTACACTTCATCAGCCAGAGAACTTCTGAATTACTGCTGTTCAGGGGAAGATGCTGTGATGCACTCTCTGTGTTGTTTGTAGCTCTCATGATCAGGAATGCTTCTGTGGCCCTGTTTCCAGTCAATGTAATCAGACAGTTTAGAAAAACCTGATAGTCCCCGAATAGTTTGTAAACCCAACAAAATACAGATCCTTTGCTTGGGCACTACAGGAGCCAGTAACGTGGAACAGACTCACCATTCATTTTACCTAAAAAGGCTCTTTGAAAATGCCCACCTTTGATGTGTATATTATTTTTCAGAAGTGGAAAATCACAGCTGCGATTCTGATATGACAAATGTCCTTTTTCTGTCCAGTACTTTTGATCTTGACCATGAATTAATTACAATGGTCTGTAAGTACTGTAAATGTCAGTCCGATCAGATATTTGTCTCCAAAAAAAAAAGAGATGCCACTGACACCGGCATTTCATTGTGCCCCAGTTGTTGAGAATGATATTATGAGATATGTTGAGATTGTGACTGGAACTGTTGTTTTTATTTAAAGGGGCAAAGTAAACATTCATAAACACCTTTGTTTTCTAACTGGTTAAAAGAACAATGTCATACTGTTGCTGCAAACTCAGTTTCAATGTCTAAAGCACACATATCTTATTTGGTTGGATCTGCAACAGTGGGTGATGCTAAAGGACTACCGCCGATGTACAGTACCTGTAATTATCCTCAGGCATGGATGCTTTGATCAAACATGAACCAAATTAGTTAAATTTGGAATTTTCGCAGTTAGATTAGACTCACAAATTTCCCTTTCAACCTTATTTCTCCTTTTTTGGAGAAATATGGCTACTTTTCAAAAACATTGTAAATGTGACACGAGCACATTAATTTGCCGGCAACTAGCTCTCTGCAACTGTCAGTGGTCACCCACTCCACTGAAGCTAAGCAGGGCTGCACCTGGTCAGTACCTGGATGGGACACCACATGAAAAAGCTAGGTTGCTGCCAGGAAATGGTGTTAGTGAGGCCAGCAGGGGGCATTCGACCTGCGGTTTGTGTGCATCCTAACGCCCCAGTATATTGATGGGGACACTATGCTGCTCAGTGAGAGGCGTCTTTTGGATGAGACATTAGACCGAGGTCCTGACTTTCTGTGGTCTTTAAAAATCCCAGGATGTCCTTCGAAAAAGAGTATGGGTTTAACCCCAGCATCCTGGCCAAATTTGTTCACTGACCTCTGTCCATCATGGCCTCCTAACCATCCACATATCATTATTGGCTTCACGACTTTGTCTCCTCTCCACCAATCAGCTGGTGTGTGGTGTGCAATATGACTGACGTTGCACACTTGTGGTGTATGAGGAGACCCACCCCCACCCCCCCAAAAAAATGTAAAGTGCTTTGAGTGTCCAGAAAAGTGCTATATAAATGTAAGGAATTATTATTATTATTATTATTATTATTATTATTATTATTATTATTATTATTATTATTATTATTATTAATATTCACATTCTCTACATACAGCATCACACAAAAGGGTGTTTCCTCATGTCATGGTGCAAATTGTAAAGTCATTTTGATTTGACAGTGAATTATGTCGGTCAGAAAGATCTCCAATAATTTTATGTTCATTTATTCATTTTCATTCGGCTTAGTCCCTTACATATCAGGGGTGATGGAATGAACTGCCAACTAATTCAGCATGTGTTTTACGCAACGGATGCTCTTCCAGCTGCAACTCAGCCCTGGAAAACACTTAGGCACTAAACACTAAACACTTCCACAGTCACATTCATACATTAAGGCTAATTCTGTTGACCCAATTCACTTATAGTGCATGTCTTTGGACTGTGGGGGAAACCAGAGGAAACCAACGCAAATACGGGGAGAACATGCAAACTCCACAAAGAAATGCCAACTCAACCAACTCGAACCAGCGACCTTCTTGCTGTGAAGCGACAGTGCGCTAACCGCTGAGCCACTGTGCCACCCTGATTTTCTAAAACATATAAATCAACATATATATGGACTATCAATCAATGATGTAAAGACATCGCCCATTTCCTCCAGCCAAACAAGGATCTTCCCTTGTCAGCCCTGGGGGTTTAGCCTTACCTAGCACTTATGTTAATTATTCAAACTGGACATTGGCAGGTTTGAAATTGCATACCTATAGAAAACTTCTGTTTTAAACAAATGCTTAATACAAAATAATAATGTACAGAATAAAGAATTTCAGTACTATTTATTGGTTATCAGCAATGACATGAAAAAGTTGATTTATAAATATGAGCTAATTTTGGTCTCAATGTATGGATAAATAACTTACACTTATATTAGTTTGATGTCTCGTATCACTGTGCAGTCTCATTCTTCTAACATCCTAATAGAATTTAAATACAAATGAATGTGCAATACTCACTTATTTATTTATTTATTTATTTATTTATTTATTTGTTAAGTAGTCCTGTAATAAGTGGTATAATAAGCTTCAAGAATACTTAATGAGAAATCAGGTTTGGAGCTTTTTGAGTAGAACTAAATTAAATGAGGTAAGGCTGCTTTATCCCCTCTAAATTTAGCACTTTCTCTGTCACTCTCATTCTACGGTATTTTCTCTGTCTATTTAATATTTAACACCCTATGTCTCCTTTTTTAGTGTTCTCTATTACATTTATTTCACTATTTGTGCCATTTTTCTTGTACCAAATCCTGACTCTCAACCTCAAAATCTCTTCTTTTGAATTTCAGGCCACCTCAAATCATTATAATGTCATTTTCACCCCTCAAAAATTCTTCACATCTCCCTCAGGGATTTTATGTATTGACATTTGCAAGGATTGATAATTTTTGGGACATTTGAGGACTGATCTGGCACCTAGACCATCAAGACTGGGACCGATTAATTGTCATTGTCATTGTCATGTCACTGCCATGAACAGTGTAGACAGCCACAATGTGTTTACTTTCATTGAACGTTTATTCATACAGTCTATTTCTTCTGCTTAGCTGGGGGCGAGTCGCAGGGGCAGAACTCCAGACTTCCATCTCCCTAGACACTTCCTTTAGCTTCTCCAGGGGTGTCTCGAGGTGTTCCCAGGCAAGCCAAGAGACAGGTTGTTTCTCAACTCAAGAACGCTGAGAACGGACTCTTGCAAATTTACTTTGGAAGAACAAACTGCGGAGACCGCGAGAACAGAGACCACATACAGTGAGAAATGAGATGCTTTTCTTGATGAATGTTCTTCCTGATAGTCACATGACCTTCACGCATTTTAAACATAAATAATTTTAACATTACAGCATTCATACAACAATTTATTGTTTTTCCCCTTTTGACAATATATACTATGCATAAAGACCTTACAAATATATGTTGCACAATACAAATAAAACTAATTTTAATACAAATTTCATCAAATAAACACCCTGTGTTTATGCCTTTATTAAGAGTTCCATGGTAATGTTTACTTTCACCGTCTCATTTAGGGTAACTCCTGAGAAAAATAAGTTGTATCTCTGAACTAATAATAATAAATCTATCCAGGCACAATGACTTCTGGGATTTATCGAGCAAGTTTTGCGTTCAAGCAAAGTCTGCATCGATGCATCCTCGATATCAAGGACACTTTTCAGGCACCCACTGTTCTTGTGGTCTTGAGTTTTAGAACTGAACATTGGCGGTTGATGATGATGTTGCACAAGAAAACGAGGAAGCAAGCTTGCTGAAAAACATATATTGAGAAACAGCAATAGTCCCTCCAGCATGTCCTGGGTCTTCCCCAAGGGTCTTCTCCTGGTGGTAAAAGCCTGGAACATCTCCCTTGGTAGGTGTCCAGAAGGCATCCAAATCAGATGCCTGAGCCCCCTCAACTAAAACAGTGACTTTACTTCATGTTCCTCCTGGTTGACAGGAGGACATCTGGTTGACATCTATAAGGGCATGCTCTGCCACCCTTTTAAGGAAACTAATTTAAGTAACTTGTCTCCAATATCTTGTCCTTTTGGTCATGACCCATGGGTGAGAGTATAAACGTAGATTGACCAGTAAATCAAGAGATTTGCCTTTTGGCTCAGCTCCTTCTTTACCTCTACGGAGCAGTACAGATACTTAAACTCCTCCACATGAGTTTACTCCTATAGACAATAAGTAATTTAAAGGGACTGTGTTGATTAATCTAAACAATATACTCTGTCTCTGTTTCTCTCTTTCTCTCTCTCTCTCTCTCTGCTGACACACACACACACACACACACACACACACACACACACACACACACACACACACACACACACACATGTCCCGCTGAGCAGCCAGCTGCTTGTTTTTTTAGTAATGGGCTGTCTGGTTCTGAGCTTGCTGTTCCTGTCCAAAAGGCTTTGGATTCAGCTGCTGCTGAAGGTCACCATGCAAAAACTGACCGTATTAACTAAAATCGCTTTTTGTGGAGGTCTAAGACCTTGAGTTGCTCTGACTGCTGATATGTTTCCTGCGGGGAACCAGATGAATGTGAACATCATTTTTACCCTCTGCAGACTTAGTCATAATGATCCACTATTGGGAGATTCTGTGACCAATGCATGTAGTTACATTTACATTTACATTTAGTCATTTAGCAGACGCTTTTATCCAAAGCGACTTACAAATGAGGACAAGGAAGCAATTCACACAACTATAAGAGCAGCAGTGAACAAGTGCTATAGACAAGTTTCAGGTGTGTAAAGTCTAAGAAGCAAAGCATTAGTAAAATTTTTTTATTTTTATTTATTTATTTTTTTGAGAGAGAGAGAGAGAGAGAGAGAGAGGGCACAGTTAGTGGTATAGCCAGAGAGGCAGTTGCAGATTAGGAAGGAAAGTGGAGACTAAACAGTTGCGTTTTTAGTCGTTTCTTGAAGACAGCAGGTGACGCTGTTCTGATGTAGTTAGGGAGTTCATTCCACCAACTGGGCAGATTGAATGTGAGAGTTCGGGAAAGTGATTTCTTCCCTCTTTGGGATGGAACAACGAGGCGACGTTCATTCACAGAACGCAAGTTTCTGGAGGGCACATATATCTGCAGAAGTGAGAGCAGATATGAAGGAGCCAAGCTAGAGGTCACTTTGTAAGCAAACATCAGAGCTTTGAATTTGATGCGGGCAGCAACTGGCAGCCAGTGCAAACGGGTGAGTAGCGGAGTGACATGTGCTCTTTTGGGTTCATCAAAGACCACTCGTGCTGCAGCGTTCTGAAGCAGCTGAAGAGGTTTGATAGAACTAGCTGGTAGCCCGGCTAGCAGAGAATTGCAATAGTCCAGTTTGGAGAGAACAAGAGCTTGAACAATGAGTTGAGCTGTATGTTCAGATAGGAAGGGTCGGAAATTTCTGATGTTGTAGAGTGCGAATCTGCAAGATCGAGCAGTTCTAGAAATGTGGTCAGAGAAGTTCAGTTGGTCATCAATTGTTACTCCAAGGCTTTTTACCATTTTGGATGCAGTGATGGTTGCTCCGTCCATCTGGATTAAAAAGTTATGGTGAAGAGTCGGGTTGGCAGAAACTTCAAGCATTTCCGTTTTTGTGAGGTTAAGCTGGAGATGATGATCTTTCCTCCAGTGTGAAATGTCTGACAGGCAGGCTGAAATGCGAGCTGGAACCGAGGGATCGTCAGGGTGAAAAGAGAGGTATAGCTGGGTGTCATCAGCATAGCAGTGGTAGGAAAAACCATGTTTCTGGATGACTGTTCCTAAAGATGCCGTGTAGATAGAGAAGAGAAGTGGCCCAAGAACAGAGCCCTGAGGTACCCCAGTGTTTAGATGCTGTAGGTTGGACACTTCTCCCCTCCACGACACCCTGAATGATCTGTCCGAGAGGTAGGAACTGAACCATTGAATAACAGTGCCTGCGACGCCCAGTGACTCAAGCGTAGATAGCAGGATCTGGTGGTTTACAGTGTCAAAAGCAGCTGATAAATCCAGCAAGATGAGGACAGATGATTTAGAGTCTGCTTTAGCCAGTCTGAGATCCTCCACGACCGAGAGCAGGGCAGTCTCAGTTGAGTGGCCTTTCTTAAAGCCAGATTGCTTGTTGTCCATGAGGTTGTTTTGAGTAAGAAAGTCTAGGACTTGATTGAACACTACTTTCTCCAAAATCTTGGCCATGAATGGAAGCAGGGATACTGGTCAGTAGTTTTCAAGTAGCGTTTGATCCAGGTTGGGTTTCTTTAGCAGTGGGGTTACCCTAGCCTGCTTAAATGAAGTAGGGAATAGACCAGAGTCAAGAGATGTGTTAATTATGTGAGTCAGTGTTGGTATGACTGCAGGAGAAATAGCTTGCAAGATATGAGAGGGAATGGGATCAAGCGGACAGGTGGTTGCATGGCTTGATAGCACGAGATTGGACACCTCAGACTCAGAGAGCTGGGAAAAAGAGGTGAGTGTGTGTGGTGTTGGTGGTGTATCTTGCGTGTTTGTTGAAGGTGCAGCAAATTGAGCACTGATTTTTGCAGTTTTGGTGCAAAAGAATGTAGCAAAGTCATCAGTAGTGAGTGTGGAGGATGCTGGTAAAGGAGGAGGATAGAGGAGGGAGAAAAATGTTTTAAAAAGTAAGCGAGGATTGGTGGCACTGTTGACTTTCTGACGGAAGTATGTCTGCTTTGCAGAAGTAACCTCAGTCGAGAAAGAAGAGAGAAGAGTTTGGTATGTTATGAGCTATTCAGGATTTTTATTTTTTCGCCAAATTCTCTCAGCAGCCCGAAGTTTTGAGCGATGCTCACGGAGAACATCAGAGAGCCAGGGTGCAGGAGGACTGGCCCTGGTTGGTCTGGATGTAATAGGGCATAGTCTGTCTAGGCATGATGTTAGCGTGGAGCAGAGTGTATCAGTGGCACTGTTCGTATCAAGTGCAGAGAGTTTGCAAGATGGAGGAAGAGAGTTAGAAACAATGGTGGATAGTCTAGGGGGTGAGAGAGAGCGTAGGTTTCTGCAAAAGGCAACTAGAGTTGGAGTGTGTGGCGGCTCAGGAGTAATGTGGATGTTGAGAGAGAGAAGGAAATGATCCGATGTTTGTAGTGGAGTTACTAGTGTTTGATCAGCGAGGCAATGTCGATTGTAAATAAGGTCTAGTTGATTACCTGATTTGTGAGTAGCAGAAGTAGGTGCTCTTTTGAGGTCGAAAGATGCAAGCAGAGTCTGGAAGTCAGCAGCTTGAGGTCTTTCAATGTGGATGTTGAAGTCACCTAGCACCAACAAGGGAGTGTCATAATCAGAAAAAGATGAGAGAAGAACATCCAGTTCATCTAAGAAGTGACCTAATGTACCCGGTGGGCGGTAGATGACGACCACATTTATGCGGAAGGGGTGGATAATGGTGACTGCATGGAATTCAAAAGAGCTGATTTTTGGCAGGGACGGTCTCTGAGTGAATTTCCATTCTTTGGAAATCAGTAGTCCAGTCCCACCCCCTCTCCCTGTCTGACGAGGAGTGTGGGAAAGAGAGAAATTAGTAGAAAGAGCTGCATGTGTAGCAGTGTCCTTCGGTCTCAACCAGGTCTCAGTTAGAGCCATGAGACTAAAGTCAGAATGAGTGGCTATGGAGGTAATAAAATCTGCTTTGTTAACAGCAGATTGACAATTCCAGAGGCCCACAGAGAGAGAGAGTTGTGAAATAGAGGATACATGAATTGATCGAAGGTTGTGAGGGTTGCGCCTGCAGCGTACCTCCCGTGCTCTGCGAGTATTAGTAACAACAGGAATTAGTAAACACATAATAAAGTGCAAGGAAAACAATAACGAGTGCAGAGATAAAGTAAAAAGTACTCAAGTGCTTTGTCGGTGTCTTTGCTCGGTGGAGTCGCGCAGGTAGAGTCGATGGTCTTTACTCTCGTTGGTCTTAGTCGCGCAGGTAGAGTTGATGGTCTTTACTCTCGTTGGTCTTAGTCGCGCAGGTAGAGTCGATGGTCTTTACTCTCGTTGGTCTTCACACGAGGCGGGCTTCACACGAGGCTGCCGCGACCGCTGCCGCGGTGAGACTAGTCGCTTATATACACCCCCGAGCGCTTTGCTGATTGAGTTCAGCTGGACACGCCTCCGAGAGTAAAAACACCCGAGATTGCAGCGGCGGGGGCGCGAAAAACCTCCGGCACACATTCGGCACACAAGCTCTTACAGTAAACAAAGGAAACAGTGGCTAAAGCTTGCTAGTACTAAACACAGATAGCTGAAAACAATATTAAATGTCAACAACCAATACACAACTAGCTGAAACAAGTCTAAGTGTTCACGAACCAAACACAGCAACTGAAAAACAGGTCTAAATGTACTTACTCGGTGTTGCTCTCGATGCTAAAGTGCTTCTCCTGCTAGCTAAACCTAATGTGTTCAAATATATAGTGTTTACCTGGCGTTTGGACACGCCTCCAAGTTAAAAAACACCCGAGATTGCAGCGGCGGGGGCGCGAAAAACCTCCGATTCGGCACACAAGCTCTTACAGTAAACAAAGGAAACAGTGGCTAAAGCTTGCTAGTACTAAACACAGATAGCTGAAAACAATTTTAAATGTCAACAACCAATACACAACTAGCTGAAACAAGTCTAAGTGTTCACGAACCAAACACAGCAACTGAAAAACAGGTCTAAATGTACTTACTCGGTGTTGCTCTCGATGCTAAAGTGCTTCTCCTGCTAGCTAAACCTAATGTGTTCAAATATATAGTGTTTACCTGGCGTTTGGACACGCCTCCAAGTTAAAAAACACCCGAGATTGCAGCGGCGGGGGCGCGAAAAACCTCCGATTCGGCACACAAGCTCTTACAGTAAACAAAGGAAACAGTGGCTAAAGCTTGCTAGTACTAAACACAGATAGCTGAAAACCATTTTAAATGTCAACAACCAATACACAACTAGCTGAAACAAGTCTAAGTGTTCACGAACCAAACACAGCAACTGAAAAACAGGTCTAAATGTACTTACTCAGTGTTGCTCTCGATACTAAAGTGCTTCTCCTTATGTAATATGCAACAATACATGGAAAACAGGTCCACTTATTCTTGTCTAGTTTGACCCCATCTGTTTATAAATTACTAGTTTACCAAAATAGCAAGAGCCATAACAATTACAGCTCCAGTGAGATGGTGCCAGTGCTGCAGCAGGTTTTTAGTTTTATAGAAGGGGCCACTTTTGTCAATCACACTTTTGTTAATCACATGTATCATTGAAAAGGAATTTAATTTAGATTTTGTTCATTTTATGATTTATGATTAAAAAATTTTCTGACCTGAGCTTTAAGGGTTTTAGCTAATGTGTGTTTCAGAATAAAGTGGGGCTTTTACATGTGCAGCTCATTGGCTTATAATAATCATATTATTATTATTATTATTATTATTATTATTATTATTATTATTATTATTATTGTTATTATTATTATTATTATTATTATAGCTGTGTGTCAAAGATGTCTGGTTTTACTATCGATTACATTAAAATGTAAGTTAAACAAGAATACAAACAAGCACTTCCGTGCACAGTTTAGACTGCTATTTTGAGTGCTAATTTACACTGAGAATGACAGTTATTAAGACATTTATCTCTGTTCCAATCTTATGTTATAGCATTTCCCACAACACTTACCAGTAAGCATTTCCATCTATTTAACATGCATGGCCATGACGCACACACGCACACACACACACACACGCACACGCACACGCACACACACACACACACACACACACACACACACACACACACACACACACACACACAAAAGACAACCACTAGCCATCATCAGTAGTTGCCAAGCATGCAATTAGCTAATTATGAATTATAATAGCCTGCTTATTTCAGCCCATTTGACTGTGAGACTGATGGGCTGAGACCTTTATCTTGAGTTTTAGAAGGATGCATTATGAGCTACATAGTAGTTACATTTGGTCTCCATTGCCCATAAATCCCGATTATGGATGTACTTCTCTCCACCCCATTGCTTTTGCCTTCAGAAGTCAGCAGGGATCACACTGAGTAAGAGTCTGCTCTTCTGTCAAACATTTCTGTACAAATAACGGATGGTTATTAAGTGTATTTTATGACACTCTGCAGAGCACATTTCAAGCTTTCATTATCATATTTTCAAATTAAATGAGAAACAGAAGACAAAGAAACAAAATCAGCTGAACCTGACAAATAATGTGACTGACAGTTTCACACAACGTGGCTTCCCGTAGACAATGATGTGCTTTCTAGACATATATTTTTGGCCTTGATGGCACGTTATGCTGCTGCTAGTTGAAGTGGTGTGTTTTCACACATGCTTCAGGATCCGGCTCACACAGAAGCATTCCCATAGAGTTTTATTTAAAAGAAAATAAGTTTTATAAATTCTGACATCATGTATAGAAAAGAACAAGTGCTGTGTTTGTGCTGCTATCCAGCAGGTCCTGGATCTGAACATTAGCCAGCTGGTGACAGGCAGTTTCAGTAAGAAGCTGTTCCTGGGTCAGCCTCTGTGCTTGGGAAAGACAGGTGTAACCTCTGCAACCTCTGACTGTCATCAGGCTGTTAAAGTGGGAGGTGGGAGTGCAGTTGGTGGAAAAAGGACAGTGGTAGACAGGATCGCAGAGGGCAGACATGATGAGGGGAATGATGAAAAAGTGTTTGGGAGTAAATTACAGTGTCTGTGCCTCATATACTATGCTCGTGCTGTCTCTAAGGTCAGCCATTATTACAGCCTTTAAAACACAGCCAACAAATTATTTGCTAATGAAACTGAGACCAGATATCCATAAGCCACCATTTTAAAAAAGAAAGCTTGGCTGCGGTGGGAAGAAACCCAGAAGTATAGGATCAGCACTGTGAACATGGCAACAACATGCTTTTGCCACAGTTTCAAAATGCAGTCATTTTTAATGAAATGCAGGCACTTTAATATCATTCCGTTCAGTTTAATGTATTAGGCATCACACTAAATCACAATCTTGTTAAGAGTAATATGCTTAAGTGTCCTCCTAGGCTTCAGTTCATGGTACCAGGTAAACACAATGGGGATGCTTCCCTGCTTCAGCCTATGTAACCCAGTGAGCGATAAAACAATGCAGTCATCTGTAGCACACCTTCGTGTTGTCTGTAATAGTATTGTCCTGGTACTGAAGTTTTGAAAACGTTCATTTCCTGCTAACATTTAAGCATTGTTGAGTGCGTTCTTAAACACTGCTGATTTGCCATAGTATTTACCAGTGCTCAACAGAAATGACTATGATTGGCTGAGAAGGTCATCAGTTTACCGCTCTTCACCAAGTGCAAACAATGGGACACTGAAGCGTTTTAAAGCTGTGAAGATTAGTCGAGTCATCAGCGGATCATTCGTCTGTGTTTGCACTCGGTAAACATCGGTGAAGTGCAGTAAACTGTTGACCTTCACGGGCAATCACTGCATTTTGTTGAGCACTGGTGAATACAATGGCAAATCAGCTGTGTTTAAGAATTTGCTCAACAACGCTTAGATGTTAGTGGTAAATGGACATTTTTTTTTATTTCTGTACCGATTGGTGCTGAAATTCAGTATTGTGTCTGAAGTCTAATTTAGTGAAAGGATCAGTTCATTAACTTGAGTTTGATAAATGGCATCTAAAACGTATATTTAGGAAAGAAAACATTAGCTAACCAGTGCCATTTTTCTTAACTTAGTTCAAAATGAGGTCTGACATACCTAATCCATTGGGAACAG
Organism: Danio aesculapii; assembly: GCF_903798145.1. NCBI lineage: Eukaryota > Metazoa > Chordata > Actinopteri > Cypriniformes > Danionidae > Danio > Danio aesculapii. The sequence continues at coordinate 57,231,790 of NC_079441.1, forward strand.
ATCTTTGGGTCACTCGGAAAGTAGTGAAATGACAAATTTGTTTCACTTTCTCTTCATTAATAAGATATGCTGCCAGGTACACAATGTTCCTGTGTGACTTCAGGCAATACTTCCGGGTGGTTTCTTTCCACTGCAGCCTCAATTTCGCTTTTAAAAAGGAAGCTGTGTGAAATCAGTCTATTGGTTAGGACTTCTTTCCATATTATTCCTCATTTTCATTTTCTCCACATTGTGCCTTATTTATGGCAGTGTGCTCCTATTGAATAACACTAGGACTAAGATTTTTTTTAATCAGTCAACCTATTTCTGGAAAAAGGATGATTATGTTGATTTTCTTATAATATATTACAGATCTGCAAAAATGAAAATCAAATACTATTGCAATGTATACATTAAATATCTTATGGTTTAATAATAGTTAATTACTTGATTCCAACATTATACAAAATATTGTGTTTGGCAGTTGGAAAACACAATGCAGCAGTTTTGGAAATACATGAAATTAAGTATATACTTGTGTGTGTGTTTTTTTTTTTTTTTTTGGCTGAACTATCCTTTTACCTAAATGCTATGGTAAAATGGGTTATTGGTCATACAGGTTGTGGACTCTAATTTTGTTAAGATAATCTTCTTACTCCTTAAACCAGATCATGTAGTAGTAGGTCTGTGTGGTAAATTTCTTCGTGTGCCAAACGCACTCACTCACTTTCTTTCCCTTGACTTATTTCCTGCATCATCAGTGGTTAACACTGTGGCATGAATTGTCAATTACATTGACAACTGTTTTACACAGCAGATGCCCTTCCAGCCGCAACCCCGAATTGAGAGTACAACCCTCAATGCTTGGAAAAACCTATACACTTTTGTGCCAAACTTTTTGGGCCCTATCATAGACTCGGTGCAATAAGGCGCAAGACGTGTTTGGAGTAATTTGTTGTTTTTCAGACCAGTGTAACTGCAATTGTGACATTTTGCACCACGTTGTTTAAATAGCAAATCAATTTTTGCCACTTTGTGGACTCATGGGTGTTATGGTCTAGAAAAGATGTGTGTTCAGGTGCATTGTTGGCGTGTTGCTATTTTGAGGAACTGAAATAAACCATGCCACTGACCAACTAAAAGCTGGTTTAAAGTCCAGCGCAGAGTGCGTTAGTTATGTGCCTATGCAGGTCCAAACGCTTACACATTGCTTAATACACACAGGATGTACAGCAATACACAAATACCTTTACATATGAAAACAATTTAAGGATTAAAAGGTTATTAAAATTATTATTTCTACATAAATATAAAAACCACTGCCTCCATGGGGGGCTTTTTTCAGTTTATTCTTGACAGCTTTCATTAGTATAATGTTGTTATTATCATTATTAGTATTATAAATTATTTGCATATTTATATTTGTTTTAATAAAAACAAGTTTAGATTTGTCCACCTGTTGGTTCTGGAGACGTCTGCGTCACCATATGGGGCAAAAGAACAGGACGTGTGTTTGGATATAACCCAGTTTTTTGACCACACTTCATTATTATTGATCATTTAATTGTTTGCTGGAAATTAGAACTGAATTTAGAAATAGTTTTGAAACAAATCTTTGTGCTTAACAAGCTAAATTAAATATGTAGGCTAATGGATGTATTTAGTGGAGTGCGTACAACATAATTTCCTTATCCACAAAAGTAATGAGTAAAGAGTAAAAGTAAAGTAAAGAGAAAGTAAAGAGGCTGAATGGAGGAGGTTCATTTTTTATCCTGTTTTCTCGCTAGTGAAGCGTTCAGTTTTTCCACTTACAAAGTCCACCATGTAAATAGCAAATGTCCCATGGTGCGATCAAACTGACTCTTATGAGTCTCTCATGTCATGCTCAAAACACACCCATAACTCATTAAGAGAATAAGCTCAACCCTGTTAGACCATGTGGCACAAAGCGCATGAAAGTCCTTAAAATAGCAAAAGTGGATTCGGCACACTCTTAATGCTTTTGCTCCATGCACTTTAGACTTTGCATCTAGATCGTTAAAATAGAGTTCTTGAGGGCTAAATGCTCCAAGGACCCTTGCATGATTCCTGCATAATATTTGGGGTAAAATGTGAACAAACCCAGTTGTTGTGTTCAATTTTAAACATGGGTTAACCTTTTTATTTGCAGATTTAGGAAAGAAATGTAATATGTTTAATAAACAACAGTGTGTCCTGCAGATGGAATCATCACCCTAAACCAGTGTTTCTTAAAGTGTGGTGAACGACAAACATGAGGGAATATTTTGAGCATCTACTAATTTCTTTATTTATTAACCATGCACTCAAAACAACAGTATATTTAAAAGGAAGCTTTTCTTAAAATAACATCAGATGTGAATAAAATGTTACATGAATCCATTAGTAACCTACGTGAATGATTTAACCTCAGAATGACAAATGAAGTGCACACAGTACGTGGGTGTCATAGCGCAGATGGAAAAAGCTTAATGCCACCATACTTCTGCCCTCAGTCTCATTTTTCTTTTTAGTAACATGCTAACTGTTATAACTTATAATAATAAACTTTTATTGAAGTTGTTATTTTGTAATATATATTTGAAGTGTTTGAATTTCTACAGCTGTTTTGTGTGTGCAATAGTAGGCAGAACATTTCATTTTGTTTAAATTCTGCAGTTATTAGTAGGAATCATTTTGCAACAATTTAAAGTACTGGTCTTCGAGTTCTTAATGTGCATTTTGCTCTTTTTATGCGAGTTTGCATTTAGATTATTGGTTTTGTTTGTTGCTTGTAATATTCACACTGTACAGCAGAAAAATGATGTTTGTTTTTACTTAACTGCTTCAGTTTTAAATAATTACTACCCTGTCTTTCAATTAATTTTATCCTATTGATGCATTATGAAAGAAAGCTGGTACAAAATCTAAAGTTTTAAAGCACATAAAAATAATGCATATCCCTCTTATAGTGTGCAATACATAAGTAACAAGTTTCAATAAATACAAACAAAAAAGAATAAACCAGAAAAAAAAAACTGTAGACCCTGATGAACAAAAATGTGATGTTTTTTTTTAGTTAATTTCAACAGTGAAACCTCAGCACTGAAAACCTTGACTGAATCGGTATTAAATCAACAATCTAAGTGAAAATTAAACACCAACAGTGTGTTCTCTTTACTTAAAACAACTAAGATTGTCAACATTTTGCCCATTAATACAATCCCACACAAATAAACCAGTGCAATTTATTCATGTCATTTCAATACAAAACATTAATTAATTAATTAATTTTTTTTTACAAATTTAAGCAGACTAAAACTAATACAAACCTAATGTTGAAAAAGTAAATGGCTTCAGCCCATTTTAAATGATTAATTTAAACAAACAGTAAAGTTTTGCTATATATAAATTAATAGATATTTTGTAACATGTTAATTTTAGTTTTATATATAATTAAATAAAATGAAATAAATAA
>NC_079441.1:57240243-57257743 GCF_903798145.1 Danio aesculapii
GTTGCTTGGCAACGGAGAGATTGTTAGGCATATTAACATTCTTGCTTTTGAAAGGAAGTTTCAAACTGTAGTGTCCGTCCTTGAGGCTTACAGACTCTTTCATGATCTCAGTGAACTTAGTATCTTCTCTAGACATACCTTCTTGGTCTTCAAACAAGTTCTCATTGAAGTCATGTTGATATTGCTCCTCCAATAGCAATTCCAATTTTTTAACATCAATTCTGTTCACTGTAGCAGTGCAACGTTCATTTTGACAACTACCAATTGAACCATTTATAACCCACCCCAGTAGGGTTCGAATGGCATACGGCCCGTCTCCATGACTATTCACAACTTCCCAGGGCTCAAATAACTTAGAGGCATTGGTACCAATCAACAATTCTATGTCCGCTTGAATGTGTACAGAATCAAGATATGGCCACTCAGCCAAGTCCTCTTTCTTGACAATGTTAGCTGGGCTTACAAGCATCTTACTTTGTGTGTAAACTTCTGGTAGCCTGTAAAATTTTTCACCAGAGAGGTTTGAAATCTCCAAGTTGTTTACAACATAGCTTGTGACTGTAGATTTGGGACTCATTGTGAGAAGTGAAATCTTTGTTTTACATCCATTTATATTTAACCTCCTCATATAACTCTCTTAACAAAATGTAGAAGTACTGCCGGTATCCAAAAAGTCTGGATGACTTTATTGCCCAAAGCAGACTTAACTTGTACTGGAAGTATAGGAAGAATGCCATTGCTGTTCCCAGCCCCTGTATGATTACAAGCCTGTGTACATACAAGTGCATTGTTTACTGTTGGTGTAGTTGTTTTATAGGGAGACTGCCATCAGTGTTAACAGCAGTATCAACTTTCTGTTTGAAGTGTATGTGCATAACAGTAGGATGTCTTTGATGGCATGTTTTGCAAATTAAACGTTTTGCACAATGTTTACTGCTATGTCCAATGTAAAGGCAGCCAAAGCAAACCGCCTTTTCCTTTAAAAAGCTCACCTTTTCCCTGAGCTTTGTTTTCTCAAACTGTTTATATTGTTCTAAACAGTGATTTTGAGAACAAAACAGACAAGTGACAGGATTACTCACTGTGGCTTTGAACTGGCAGTTCGAATCTTTAGTCTTTACCTTTGTTTCCTTGGCTGTGTGTCCATCAACATCAGTAATACTGGTGGCAAAGCTGTTACCTTTAAATTTAGACTTTGATATAAATTGTGGACTACGTTTGTCCACCTTCTTCGGCCTACTGATCATTGCTTTGTCCACATTCTGAATACATCAAAATATTGGATCAGAAAGGATTTTAACCTGTCGCTCAATAAATGAGACAAGATCATTAAAGGATGCTCTGCGATCACGATGATCTAGAAGATCATATGCTGCAGTTCTCCATTTCTCTTTTAGCTTAAATGGAAGCTTTGAAACCACAGTTCTCATATTGGCTGGCATATCGAGTTCTTTTAAGTACTGTACCTCTGACATTGCAATACAGCAACCTTGTAGAAAAACAGCATAATCTTGAAGAGCTGTAATGTCTTCTCCTTTGACTGCTGGCCACTGAAGCACCTTTTCCATGTAGGCAGCAGATACAAGATGATAATTTCCAAAATGCTCCTTAAGCATAGCTATAGCTGCTTGATAACCCCTTTCAGGCCTCATGTTCATGCAGCTACGAACAATTTCCTTTGGACGTACCTTTGTATATTGCTCTAAAAAATACAAGCAATCTCCTTCGCTGTTTGTTTTGTCTTCAACACAATACTGGAAAGTTTTCATAAATGAATTAAATTATAAAGGATCTACTTCAAATATTGGAATTTCACGTGGAGGAAGGTAGCTAGCTTTTTGCTGCTGAATTAACAAATCTGTCATTTGTTGCTGTTTTTTAACCACACTTACTACTGCATGCGATGGATCCACAGCATTTGAAGAAGCCTGATGTCCTATGGTGGGTCCACTTGGCTGTGTACTGTGTGTTGCAACCCCTTTGTGCACTGGAACAGAAGTTTGAGCATGTGGCTGCTGCACACTTTTCGATGTTGGTGATAATGATAGACCATCATAGTAAGTAGTGGCCACTGTTGATTTAACAGGAAGGTGAACTGAAGTTGCTGCTTTTGGCTTTGCTCCTTTGGTAAAGTATGATTCCATCCCATCGGACACCATACTTCCACTGGTTTGATGCTCAAACATTTTGAGAACTGATAACTTTGCAGGAGAAGCTGCTATCTCAACATCAAGATCCAATTGCTCCCTTTGCTTCCTCAATTTTTCCACTTGCTCCTTAATAACATGTCTTTCTTTTAAAGATTCTGCACAAGCAACAACAGCAGCTCTTTCAGCCTCCGCTAGAATGCGTGCTTGTTGGACAGATGACTTGGATTTAGAGCTGGATCTACTATGTCGACTCGACCTGCTACTGCTCACCCGGGTTTCAACATTGGAAACACTATCATTGGGATTTATTTCACTATCAGCACACTGCATTTCAAGTTGACGCTGGTCCATCCATTTATTCACAACAGCACAAAATTCTTCAACCCACAGCAATTTTGCTTTAAACCATGTTTCATGTTTCTCTCTTTCTTCAATGGGTAATAAAACCAATAAAGACTCATGTGCTTCCCTTGCCTCTTTGAATTGAGATTGAAATGTTTCAAATGTGCTTTTAACCTGCCTTTCATTGTCAGTGTTAGTCATAAGATCATATAGTGTTCTTTTAAGATTTGCTGCTTTTTTTAAAGTTAGATTTTCTCAGATTTTGCAACATATTAACTTTATGGAAAAACCCTTTTTTAGTAAGCTTAATCTCACGTTTTTGAACCGATTGGTCTTGTTTACCATTACCCTGTACAACCTGTGTTTTATCCTCGTCAGGATCGGTCAAGTTTGAAACACCAGTTTAATTTTATCAGCCATTTGAATCGTAAAATATTCACTGTATATTTACATCATATACACAGCACTTACTTGACACAAACTCATTGTAAACACTGACAAATAAACCATAACAAACAAACAAACCCCCTTTTTTTTACTGTGTGCGCACACCCTTTTTTTTCTTTTAAATGGCCATGTAAAATGTCAAGTCAGTTTGATGGTAGCTCGAGCTTTAAAAATGTCACATCTCATACCTTCATAATCCAATGCTTGTGTAGATCAGGACTGAAGAAACAATTGAGTCCTCGTGCGCTGCTCCTTAGCCAAATGCGTAGCTCCTTTGTTGCTTTACCAGTTGGACAAACACAGAGGTAATGCACGTCGTTCCCAGGAACAGCCTTTCCAATCCAGCCGCCACTATCACACGAGCAATCAACGCGCCCCTCTTCTTCCTGCAGATCGGATCATTCGACTTTTCCTGTAGTCTGCAGCATGATCCGGTTCAGTCTTTTGTAATAAACTTTGCAAACAAAGCTCTTTATCAAAACCAGCTGCAAACAGCGGTTAAACTTTTTGACTTTAAGTGTAGATGCGTATATTTTGGTCGCTGGTTCTGACGAGTTTGTTGCTTGAATGGGTTAATAATAAAGTGAAACGTCCATACCTTTGCAAATAGAGTTGGATATTCCAATCCGTTTATTGTCCATTTTGTCAAAATTAAAAAAGTAAACATCAAAACAAATATAAGCCCGTTCTCACAGCCATGACGGTCAAAAAGTTTGTTTGACCTTCTTCTACACCCCTCAGCTCCTCGTGAGGAGAGCATAAATACCATATACACCCTCTAGTGGCGTGAAAGAAAATTGCAACCCATAAATGGATTCAACAACTCGGATTTGATGAACCAGAGTTAAGTTATGTTTTAACAGGGGAGGCAAACACTCTATCACACAGGGCTATGTAGTTTTGTATTGTGTTCTTTTTTTAATAATAAAAACCTTCATTTCAAAATGGCATGATGTGTTTACCTGTGTCGTTTTTGACTAATTTAAAAATTAGTTTGATGATCTGAAACATTAAAGGGCATCTATTTTACATCTTTTCCAAGATGTGAGATACGTTTTTGGTATTTTCAGAATTATACCCTGCTAAAAAAATGTTACTTTTGGGGTATTGCAGCTGGTTTTGTAGCCCCTTCCGACATACATGGCTGCTTCTCCTGCGTCATGTCAGATAAACAATGAGTTAGTGACACACATGACTAAAGCATAGATCTTTATTGATTGAGAGATCTGATTATAAGAAATACCACAGCGAGACTGAACCAGAAAGTTTCCCAATGTTTTTTTATGTGTTTGTTGTAAAGTTAATTCAAGCCTTTCTGCAACAATGAGTCACACACAATGCCTTTACAAAGTTTGTAGTACACACACATTTATCTTTGGACTGTACTTGTGGCAAATGTGACAGGATACAAGTTAATATGCACTTCTGTAAAGATAACTGTTATGTTACTCTACAAAATAAACCTTATTTAACGTTTACAAATGGATTGAAGTATTCTCTTTCATAGTTGTACTGACAGTATGCAGCTGTGCTGATTTCAGCAGTTATGAATTACAGAGTCATTTACTGTATCTTCATCTTCATTACAAAAGTGCACTGTTTTAAAAAATGTTTTTAAACATGGAAATGGTTTTTCAGCTGCAGCCGATCATAGATAGTTGGAACAGATTTTTAAATCCCACTTTCTTTGCACATCCTGCTTTGTGGACATGACTATATGCGTTACTATGGAGACATGTTAATACACGGCTGTCATATAATTTAGTGTGTGGGGAAAACCTCACTGCTACAGCATGGCTGTTTCTCAATATGTGTTCTTCAGCGGTCTTGCGTCCTCGTGTTCTCGTGTAACGTCATCATCAGCTGCCAAAGTTTAGTTTTATACTCTAGACCACAAGAATGGAGGACTCGTGAAACTTCCCGTATGTGTTCTTGATATCGAGGATGCACAAATGCAGACTTGAGCACCTAACTCGATCTAGAAGTCCCAGAAGTCATTGCGACTGGAGATTGGAAGTGCAGCATTTTATATATATTTTATTTATATTTTATAGTTCAGAGTTCAGAGATATAAGTTATTTAGATTAGATTAGATTAGATTAGATTAGATTAGATTAGATTAGATTAGATTAGATTAGATTAGATTAGATTCAACTTTATTGTCATTACAGATGTACGAGTTACGAAAGGCAATGAAATGCAGTTTAGGTCTAACCAGGAGTGCAGGTACAAAGTGCAGTTATAGAAAAACTATAGTGATATTTACAAATGGATGTACTATGAACATTATATACAGATTATATTAGCTATAAACAGAGATATATTAGCTATAAACAGAGAAAAATGAATATATGCACAGGTTGCTATTAATAATCAGAAGTGTACAAATAGATAAACATAATTACAAATGCATATGTACAGTGGGTGTGTACATAAATAAAAATGTCAATGTGCAGTTGGTATGTACAGTTCAAATAAAAGAATCAGTGCAATGTAGTGCAATGAATATGTGCAATTTTTAAGTGTGCAAATGTTAAATAGTGCAGTGAGAGAAAATCCTTAAGAATACTGCATGCTCGGTGCAGACAGTGTTTCTTCTGGATGTCCTCTATCGCTGGCAGTGTGGTCCCTGTGATGCGTTGGGCAGTTTTCAACACCTGCTGCCTTATGCTCAGCAACAGAGCAGCTTCCATACCAGACTGCTTTTTATTGTGCAGCGGTAGAAGTTCACCAAGACGGATGATGAAAGCTGGTTCTTCTTAAGTTGCCTTAAGAAAAATAGGCGCTGATGAGCCTTCTTGACCAGGCTGGAGGTGTTGGTGGTCCAGGAAAGGTCCTTTGCGATGTGGGTCCCCAGGAACTTGAAGGATGAGACATGCTCAACGACCATCCCATTGATGTGGATGGGACGGCAAGATGGCGGCGCGTTCAGTTCGCGAAGCCCAGCGTCTGTCCAGTTTCTGCAATTTTGCAATATTATTCCTGCTCATTTCAGGTCTGTTCGTGCAGAACAGCAGTGCCTTTACATCGTACACCCGACAGGACATCTTGGATATTGGTTTGTGCATTCCGGACAGTTTTATTAACAATCTTCGACTCATCCCTGAGATCGCCAGAACACCCGGGCCTGAGAGACCTACCCAGCCGGGCGGAAGTGCTCGAAGGCGGCGCAGAGAACGTAAACAAAGACGGGGGAAGCGCGGCGGGCTAAGAGCCAAGCTAAAGCTAACACCACACCGGCTCTCTTTACCCAGCATCTTTCTCGCCAATGTACGGTCACTGGTGAACAAAATGGATGAGATTCGACTGCGCATCAACCACAGCAAAAGATTATGGAACTGTAATGTCATGATTTTCACAGAAACATGGCTAAACAGCAGGATACCAGACAACGCTATATCGCTAACGGAGCATCAAACATTCCGAGCAGACAGAACGGCGGATGACTCCGGTAAGACCAGAGGTGGAGGATTATGGATTTATATTAACAAAGCTTGGTGCACAAACTCTGTTGTCGTTGGGAGACATTGCTCTGTTAACCTGGAATTTCTAATGGTTAAATGTAGACCGTTTTATCTGCCACGGGAGTTTACCTCCACCATAATAACTGCTGCTTATATCCCTCCCGACGCTGATGCCAAGCTTGCTATGAATGAACTTCATGCAGCCATCAGCAAACAACAGACTGCTCACCCGAAGGCTGCTTTTATTGTTGCGGGGGATTTTAATCACTCAAACTTAAAGACAGTGCTCCCCAAATTCCATCAAAACATTTTCTGCCACACAAGGGGAAACAAAATTTTAGACCAAGTTTACACAAACATGGCTGAAGCATACGCTGTGACCCCCTCCCCCACTTGGGTCAATCAGATCCCCTTTCTTTGTTTCTCACCCCCAAGTACTCACCCCTCATCAACCGTGTGAAGCCATCAGTAAGGACCATCAAAGTGTGGCCAGCGGGGTGGACTCCACACTCCAGGACAGGTTTGAACACACAGACTGGAGTATGTTTGCTTCCCAGGCCACATGTGGCTCTCACACAGACATTGACAGTTACACTTCCTCTGTTCTGGAATATATCAACACCACCATAGACAGTGTTACAACCCAGAAACAGATCACCACATACCCAAATCAAAAGCGATGGATGAACAAGGAGGTGCGCCTCCTGCTGAAGGCACGCAACACTGCCTTCAGATCAGGGGATGCACAGGCCTACAGCACTTCCAGGGCTAATCTGAAGAGGGGCATCAAAAAGGCCAAGCACTGCTACAAGCTAAAGCTAGAGGAGCACTTTTCCAACTCTGATCCTCGGCGCATGTGGCAGGGCATCCAGGCCATCAGCAACTACAAACCCAGCCAGTCCACCCCCACAGCCACAAATGTCTCCTTCCTGAACGAGCTAAATGACTTTTATGCCCGCTTTGCAAGAGACAATACAGAACCCTACACCAGGAACACTACCTCAACCGACCACTCACCTATCACACTCACTTCCTCAGAAGTCTACACCGCACTGAGTCGGATCAATGTGCGTAAGGCTGCTGGACCAGACGGTATTCCTGGGCGCATCCTCAAAGCATGTGCAGAACAGCTCACTGGGGTATTCACAGACATTTTCAACCTGTCACTTAACCTAGCAACTGTGCCAACATGCTTTAAAACCACCTCTATTGTGCCAGTGCCCAAACACTCCAGCCCAACATGCCTGAATGACTACCGCCCTGTAGCACTCACACCCATCATCATGAAGTGCTTCGAGCGGTTGGTCCTGGCACATCTGAAAGACTCTCTGCCATCCACACTGGACCCACATCAGTTTGCCTACCGTGGCAACAGGAGCACAGAAGATGCCATCTCCATAGCACTGCACTCTGTCCTCACACACCTGGACAATAAAAACACTTATGCACGAAAGCTGTTTGTTGACTTCAGCTCAGCAGTCAACACTGTCATACCCTCTAAGTTACTGATCAAACTCAGAGACCTGGATATCGACACGTCTCTCTGCAACTGGGTTATGGACTTTCATATGGGTTATGGTCCATAACCCAGTTGCAGAGAGACGTGTCGATATCCAGGTCTCGAAGTTTGATCATTAATGGTATGACAGTGGTTGAATGCTGAGCTGAAGTCAACAAACAGCATTTGTGCATGAGTGTTTTTATTGTCCAGGTGTCTGAGTACAGAGTGCAGTCCTATGGAGATTGCATCTTCTGTGCTCCTGCTGCCACGGTAGGCAAACTGATGTGGGTCCAGTGTGGATGGCAGAGAGTCTTACAGATGTGCCAGGACCAACCGCTCGAAGCACTTCATGATGATGGGTGTGAGTGCTACAGGGCGGTAGTCATTCGGGCAGGTTGGGCTGGAGTGTTTCGGCATTGGCACAATAGAGGTGGTTTTAAAGCATGTTGGCACAGCTGCTAGATAAAGAGACAGGTTGAAAATGTCTGTGAATACCCCAGCGAGCTGTTCTGCACATGCTTTGAGGATGCGCCCAGGAATACCGTCTGGTCCAGCAGCCTTACGCACATTGATCCGACTCAGTGCGGTAGACTTCTGAGGAGGTGAGTGTGATAGGTGAGTGGTCGGTTGAGGAAGTGATCCTGGTGTAGGGTTCTTTATTGTCTCTTTCAAAGCGGGCATAAAAGTCATTTAGCTCATTCAGGAAGGAGACATTTGTGGCTGTGGGGGTGGATTGGCTGGGTTTGTAGTTGCTGATGGCCTGGATGCCCTGCCACATGTGCCGAGGATCAGAGTTGGAAAAGTGCTCTTCTAGCTTTAGCTTGTAACAGTGCTTGGCTTTTTTGATGCTCCTCTTTAGATTAGCCTCGGAAGTGCTGTAGGCCTGTGCATCCCCTGATCTGAAGGCAGTGTTGCACCTCTTTGGTCATCCATGGCTTTTGATTTGGATATGTGGTGATCTGTTTCTGGGTTGTAACACTGTCTATGGTGGTGTTGATGTATTTCAGAACAGAGGAAGTGTAACTGTTAATGTCTGTGTGAGAGCCACAGGTGGCCTGGGAAGCAAACGTACTCCAGTATGTGTGTTGAAAACTGTCCTGGAGGGTGGAGTCTAGCCCCGCTGGCCCCCCTTTGATAGTCCTTACTGATGGCTTCACACGGTTGATGAGGGGTGAGAACTTGGGGTTGAGGAACAAAGAAAGGTGATCTGATTGACCCAAGTGGGGGAGGGGGGACACAGCAAAGGCTTCAGCCATGTTTGTGTATACATGGTCCAAGGTTTTGTTCCCCCTTGTATGGCAGAAAATGTTTTGATGGAATTTGGGAAGCGCTGTCTTTAAGTATGAGTGATTAAAATCCCCCGCAACAATAAAAGTAGCCTCCGGGTGAGCAGTCTGTTGTTTGCTAATGGCTGCATGAAGTTCATTCAAAGCTAGCTTGGCATCAGCATCGGGAGGAATATAAGCGGCAGTAATAACGGTGGAGATGATCTCCCGTGGCAGATAGAATGGTCTACATTTAACCATTAGAAATTCCAGGTTAACAGAGCAATGTCTCCCAACGTTTGTGCACCAAGCTTTGTTAATATAAATGCATAATCCTCCGCCTCTGGTCTTACCGGTAATCCGCCATTCTGTCTGCTCGGAATGTGTGATGCTCAGTTAGAGAGACAGCATTGTCTGGTATCCTGCTGTTTAGCCATGTTTCTGTGAAAATCATGACATTACAGTTCCATAATCTTTTGCTGTGGTTGAGGCTCAGTCGAATCTCATCCATTTTGTTCACCAGTGACTGTACATTGGCAAGAAAGATGCTGGGTAAAGAGAGACAGTGTGGTGTTAGCTTTAGCTTAGCTCTTAGCCCGCCACGTTTTCTCCATCTTGGTTTTCGGTCTTGACGCTGCCTTCGAGCACTTCCACCAGGCCGGGCAAGGCGCTCAGCCTCAGGTGTTTTGTCGATCTCAGGGATGAGTCGAAGATTGCTGATAAAATGGAATGCACCGGAATGCACAAACCAATATCCAAGATTTCCTGTCGGGTGTACAATGTACACTAGGCACTACTGTTCTGCACGAACAGACCCGAAATGAGCAGGAATAAAACTGCAAAACTGCAGAAACTGGAGAGATGCAGAGTCTCACGATGTGTACACGCCGCCATCTTGTCTTTTTTTTTTTTACCTCAGGAGTTTCCCTAAAAGAAATGGTATAAGTAAACATTAGCATGAAAATCTTAATAAAGAAATAAAAACACATTAAGGGTGTTTATTTGCTGAAATTTGTATTAAAATAAGTTTTATTTGTATTGTGCAATGTATATTTATAAAGTTTTTATGCATAGTATATATTTTAAAAGGGGAAAAACAATAATTATTGTATGAATGCTGTAATGTTTAAATAAGTTTTCATTAAAACATGCGTTCTTGGAATTGAGAAACAGCCCATGTTGTGGTGGGCCTCAAAACTGCTGGGATTTAGATCCTATTTTGATGTAAGGAAATTTTTTTAAAAAACTTGTGTTGTTTAGATCTGTGTTTCTATCACTCCAATATGACTGTGGACACACTACAGCTAAACACAGTTGTGTCCAAACAGCTTCCAAAAGTTAAATTCTAAAGTGTGACAAACATGCAAAAAGAAAAAAAAAATCAGTAAGGGGCAAACATTTTTTCACACCACTGTATATTTGATATAATCTGCAGAAAATGCTTTGTGGTGTTAACAATTATGTTGGTTCAGAGAAAATAAAGGAAATATTTCAGTGATTTACATTGTTGCACAATATTATTGAAAACTGGGTTTTAAGAGAGTTTATTTTCAGAAAGTCTGCAAGGCTAAAAGTGTTAGTGGTTGAAGAAACACCCCTTCACTGCTGTCACAACCAACCAATCTTCTTTAAGGCTCTATTTCCTTTCCATTCAAATATAAAGCCTGTAAGGCCACTTTAATTGATCTCATATGTCTCTCTTTGTGTGCGCGTGTGCTTGTGTATGTCTGAGTCAGCATTGTGCTCTCAGCAGTAGAAAGCTCAAGAACAGCAACATTTTCCACTCAAGCTTCTCTCTAAGAGTACAGTATACCTCAGTCTCTTATGTGTTCAAGACTATAAACCTGTTAAGACACCTCCACCAACAAACCCACTCATAAGTTATTAGGTTTTAACAGTCATTATAACCTACAGATCACAGCACAGCACATTTCTCTCTCTTTTTCTGTGTGTATGTATGAAGGGCAGTAAGAAGATGGATGTATGATAGTGTTGATGTACTGAGAATTAACTACAGAAAGATCTTGAACATAAAGTATCACAAAAAAGACAGATTTTCACACCCAAGGCCCTGCAATATCTGTAAAATACATACACTAGAGTAGAGATTTTAAACTCTGGCCCTCAATGTCCACATTTCTGCACAGTTTATCTCCAACCCTAATTAAACTAATCTGAACAAGCTTTAGGATTACTAGAAAAGCTACAGACAAGTTTGATCAGGGTGGACCTCAGAGTCCAAAATGTCAGCACATATCTAAGTTTTTTTTTATTTTAGCTAAACAAAACATTACTGGTATTAAAAAAGTCCCTAAAGCCCAGCACAGAAGTTTGCATAAATTAATTATTTTAACATTTTTCAATATTGAAGTCATATATGAGCACACGTTTAGCAGTGTGATGGCTGGATTGTAGCCACTGTTCCCACTGGACTGCTGTTGTTACATAACAGTTTAAAGGTAAGAATGTAATTGTTTGTTTAGAGCTGCAATATGCAATTTATTAAAAAAGATTAGTGCTAATTTGAAAATTTGTTTAGATGATTTCAGAGATGTGAATTACAATGTGTAAGTGGCTGTTCATTGCACAAATACCTCTTCCAAATGTTCCTTACTGTCCAGTGGCTACAATCCAGCCATTATACTGTATGTATTTTACATTTATATCTGTGGTAAGGAGCTTTTTGAAGCGGTATTTGAACAATGAACATCCACTTGTACACTGTAACTCACATCTCTGAATTCATCTAAACATATTTTCAAATTAGCACTGTACTTTTTTCAGTAAGCTGCATATTGGAGTCCTAAACAATGGCATTCTCACCTGAAAACTGTTATGCAATGACAGATGTATTGAAGAACTACAGTGCATCCGTAAAGTATTCATAGCGATTCACTTTTTTTCAAATTTTTTATGTTACAGCCTTATTCCAAAATAGATTAAATTCATTTATTTGCTCAAAATTCTACACACAATACCCCATAATGACTTATATCATACCATAATGATTTTTTTTTTAATTTTGTTGCAAATTAT
Organism: Danio aesculapii; assembly: GCF_903798145.1. Classification (NCBI taxonomy): domain Eukaryota; kingdom Metazoa; phylum Chordata; class Actinopteri; order Cypriniformes; family Danionidae; genus Danio; species Danio aesculapii. Next base: position 57,252,449 of record NC_079441.1, read on the forward strand.
TAAAAATAAAAAACCTGAGAAATCACATGTACATAAGTATTCACGGCCTTTGCTCAATACTTTGTTTATGCACCTTTGGCAGCAATTACAGCCTCAAGTCTTTGAATATGATGCCACAAGCTTGGCACACCTGCCTTTGGGAATTTTTGCCCAATTCTCTTTGCAGTACCTCTCAAACTCTATCAAGTTTGATGGGAAGCGAAAGTGTACAGCCATTTTCAGATCTCTTTCCGTAGGTGTTCAACAGGATTTAGGTCTGAGCTCAAGCTGGGCCACTCAAAGACATTCACCAAGTTGTTGTGAAGCCAATCTTGCTGGATTGCTGCACAGATGGTTGTCTTTCTGTAAGGTTCTCCTCTCTCCACAGAAGAACGCTGGAGCTCAGACAGAGTGACCATCGGGTTATTGATCACCTCCCTGACTAAGGCCCTTCTCCCCTGATCAGTCAGCTTAGACGACCGTCCAGCTCTAGTAAGAGTCCTGTTTGTTCCAAACATGTTCCACTTACGGATAATGGAGACCACTGTGCTCATTAGGACTTTCAGAGCAGCAGAATTTTTTTTTTTTAACCTTCCCCAGCCTTGTGCCTCGAGACAATCCTGCCTTGAAGGTCTACAGTCAATTCCCAGCTACGTGTATGTTGGACCCAATTCCAACAAAATTACTGAAAAAATTGAGAACCTCTTCTTAACGTTATCAACTCTTCTTTATCTTTAGGCCATGTTCCAAATCCTTACAAGCTATCTGTATTAAGCCTATTATTAAGAAACCACAACTGGACCCCAGCAACGTTGCTAATTATAGGCCTATTTCAAATCTTCCATTTATGTCTAAAATGCTAGAAAAAGTTGTTTCTGCTCAATTATGTTCCTTTTTGCAGACGAAAAATGTTTTTGAAGTGTTTCAGTCAGGTTTCAGAGCTCATCACAGTACAGAAACCGCATTAGTGAAAATAACCAATGATCCACTCTTAGCTGCTGACCAAGGGTGCATCTCGCTATTAGTTTTACTCGATCTTAGTGAGGCATTTGACACCATTGACCACGGTATCCTCATAAATTGCTTAAATTCTACAGGTGTCCAGGGACAGACTCTACAATGGTTTAAGTCATACTTAGCTGACCATTACCAGTTTGTGAATATTAATGGACAGCCTTCACAAGTCAGCCCAGTAAAGTATGGGGTGGCTCAGAGATCAGTTTTAGGCCCTTTGCTGTTTACAATATACATGAGACCCCTGGGAGACATTATTAGAAGACATGGGATCAGTTTTCACTGCTATGCAGATGATGCTGAATTATATATTTCAACTAAACCTGATGAGACGTCTGAACTGTCTAAGCTAACTGAGTGTATTAAAGATGTTAAAGACTGGATGACCAACAATTATCTGCTCTTAAACTCAGACAAAACAGAATTATTACTTATTGGGCCTAAATCCTGTACACAGCAGATCTCACAACTGGACTTACAATTAGAGGGATACAAGATTAGCGTAAGCTCTACTATAAAAGATCTGGGTGTCATATTAGACAGCAATTTAACTTTTAAAAATCATATATCCCATGTCACAAAAACTGCTTTCTTTCATCTGAGAAATATTGCTAAGTTACGAAGTATGCTATCCATCTCAGATGCATAAAAGCTAGTCCACACTTTTATGACTTCTAGGCTGTACTACTGTAAAGCATTGTTTGCTGGCTGCCCAGCATCCTCTATTAACAAACTTCAACTAGTACAAAATGCAGCTGCCAGAGTCTAGAGCAACAAAATAAAAAATCATTTTTCACATTGTCATTATAGGGTATTGTGTGTAGAATTTTAAGGAAATATAGGAATTTAATCCATTTTGAAATAAGCTTGTAAGATAAAAACATGTGGAAAAAGTGAAGCGCTATGAATACTTTCTGGATGCACTGTATGTGAGAAAGTCCTCCACCATGACACTTGCAGTGGTAATGCTGCAAAGTGAAACCCACTAGATTATGACTTATGATCTACAAGATGTATGTGATTTTCTATGCAATATCATTAAGCATATTTTAATTTACAACCCCAACTCAGAAAATCTTGGGACAGTATGGAAAACGCAAATAAAATAGAAAGTAGTGATTTCTATATTTACTTTGACTTGTATTTCATTTCAGATAATACAACAACCATTATTTAATGTGACTGTTTCAAAATAAAGACATATTCCAATTTAGGTTCTTGCAACACATTCATAAAAGGTTGGAACAGTAAAACATTTACCACTTTGTAATGTTTGTATTGTCTCTTTTGGAGACAGGTCGAGACTGCAGGCAGGCCAGTCAAGTACCTTTATCCTCTTCCTCCACAGCCAGAAATGTGTGCAGAATGTGGTTTTGCATTGTCTTGTTGAAATATGCTTGGGCGTCCCTGGAAAAGATGTTTTTCTTGAAGGCAGCACATTGTGCTACTTTTCAGCATTAATGATGCCATCACAGAAGTGCAAGTTACCTCTGCCAAGGGGATTGACACAACCCCATACCATGACAGATCCTGGCTTTTGGACATTATTTAACCAGTTTACCTGATTACTAGCTAAATTGCTTTTGCTAAACTTTTTTTGGAATGTGTTGTGGATCTGAATGAAGTTGACCAGACAAATCATGAAATATTTTTGTGTTGTCTACAATGAAATACAAGTCAAAGTAAAATTGGAATTTCACTACTTTTTTTATTTACGCTTTCCATACTGTCCCAACTTTTTCTGATTTGGGGTTGTACTTGTATGTATCTATGCTTTTACATTACTTTAAATTAATAAAAATTAATGTCAGAGTTTAAACCAATGCACTCTCTGACCCTATGTCTCCTTGTCTCCATTTTTTCCTCAGGTGGTTTGAATTGAAGAATCGTAGCAGAAACAGATCGACCTCACCTCAACTCACCTCACCATGCATTTTTCTATCAATTCATCTCGCCTTTTCTCTTTCTTCTTCAGTTCTTTATTTCTCCCCATCCTATTACTTTATGTCTCTTTTCCCTTTCAAGCTGATGCCCAAGATTTAGACCAATCTACCTCCAACTGTTCCCAGAACGACGTGTGTGCTGACGGGGTCCTGTTACCAGTGTGGAATCCCCAGAACCCTTCAGTTGGTGACAAAGTGGCCCGTGCTATTGTCTACCTGGTGGCACTAGTTTACATGTTCTTAGGGATGTCAATCATAGCTGACCGTTTCATGACTGCCATTGAAGTTATAACTTCACAAGAGAAGGAGATCACTACAAAAAGACCCAATGGTGAAACAGTCACCACAACAGTCCGCATATGGAATGAGACTGTCTCCAATCTAACCCTAATGGCTCTGGGGTCTTCAGCCCCCGAAATATTGCTTTCAGTCATTGAGGTCTGTGGGCATAATTTTGAGGCTGGTTCTCTAGGTCCCAGCACCATCGTGGGCAGTGCTGCCTTCAACATGTTTGTAATCATTGGCCTCTGTGTCTATGTGGTACCTGAAGGTGAAAGACGCAAGGTCAAACATCTTCGGGTGTTTTTTGTGACTGCAGCGTGGAGCATGTTTGCCTACATTTGGCTCTATCTTATCCTTGCTGTATTCTCTCCAGGTGAGGTGGAAGTGTGGGAAGCTGTATTGACGTTCCTCTTTTTCCCTCTCTGTGTGGTCCAAGCCTGGATCGCTGATCGTCGATTGCTTTTTTACAAGTATGCACGCAAACGCTACAGAACCGATAAGGGTCGTGGAATTATAGTGTCTGAGGGTGGGGAGGAATTAGGGAAAGAGGCGGGATTCACAAAGATGGACATGTTGGAAATTGATGGAATCATAACTCATTTGGATGGTGTCTTGGGAGGGGAAAGTGGAATTGGTGGACGTGATCAAGAAGAGGAAGCCAGGAGAGAAATGGCCAGAACGCTAAAGGAACTGAAGCAAAGACATCCTGAGAAGGACATGGAGCAGCTCATAGAGATGGCCAACTATCAGGTATAAAAATAGATTAAAACTAATTTAAAAAATCATAACTATCCTAAAATTTAAGGTCACACTTTATTTTCATTGCCAGTTTGTTGTATTGAAGTTACATTGCAACAGCATGCCAACTAATTCTCATTAGATTATAAGTAGACTGTTAGGTTGGGTTTAGAGTTGGGGTTAGGGTTAGTGTAAGTTGACATGTACTTGCAAAGTTTCTTATAGTCAGTTGTCTGTTGAAGGAGCAACAGATATTAAGCAGGCAGTCTACTAATACTCAAATGGACCATCAAAATAAAGTGTTACCAAATATAATTATTAAAATTCATAAAATGTAATTATTTAACAATATTTTAAAAAAGTACAATTTTATAGTAAAAGTGGTGTGTCAAAACAACTTTTGCATATTTTTTCTCCACATGCTAATTGAAATGTAATGGTCTAAAATGGTTTTCTGTGCCACAAAAGCATCATTCAGCTTTAAGTAGATCTAACTGGATATTGTTTTAAGTTTTGCGGCCTAAAATGTGTGTAATTTTACACTATGATACTCTTCCACTTAATTTAAGAGACACACCTTTTTTTCCTCAAGATTTGTAATAAAATATAATTATTCTAATTTAGACTTCATAATTTTCTCATTTAGTATATAATTCTTCTAATTTAGACACTGTTTATTTTAATGTATAGACATTTCAAATTCAAAACTGTATTCAAAAGTTAATCAGCATTTAGAGGAAAAGAGGAAGGCACAGCCGAAATGTTACATTACATGTTACAATGTTACATTACTCTTTTACCAAAAAATGGTTGGCAGGGAATTTGTTTGGGAAACCTATTTGAAATTTAAATTAATCTCTGATTGAAATGTAACACAGCATGCTGGACAATTCAAAATAACTAGTTTACAGCTTTTCTTTACTGCTGAAAAATACAAAATTGCAGGTTCTGATGCAGCAGCAGAAGAGCAGGGCTTTCTACCGCATTCAGGCAACAAGGATGATGATTGGTGCTGGGAACATCTTGAAGAAACATGCGGCAGATCAGGCTCGTAAAGTGGTCAGCAGTGGGGAACCCCGAGAGCAGGAAGATGATCCTCATGTTACAAGAATAGACTTTGAACCTGCCCTCTACCAGTGCTTCGAGAACTGTGGATCCTTAAAACTTACTGTACAAAGGCATGGTGGAGATGCTGGGTGTACTGTTAAAGTGAGTTCTTAGTAAAACACTATATTTTATTCATTCCATCAGGGAATAGGAAACTTCTAAATCTAATCTGATCTTGAATATTAAATTATGGATATTATGGAGCAGATTATCTTCTGTTTATTTAATGAGA
>NC_079441.1:57262743-57378330 GCF_903798145.1 Danio aesculapii
TCACAACAGGAATACATAGATAGCAGACCAGCAAAGAAATGCCACAAAATAAAATACACACACTCATAGCACACCCACAGATCATTTATTCTGTAATGGACAGGGATGATATCTGTCCTGGTGTGGCATCTGTCAGCCTTTCATTCCACAAACTTCCATTCCTTTCCTTTTTTTTTTTTTTTAATTCAGCTCACACGTACACTTATTTCGGCTGGAAGAACCAGATCATGCCAGCTTAACCCTGATGTTCTGCTGAGATTGTGAGATTGATTTGTGCAAATGTAATAATAGTAAATTCGGTAACACTTCATTTTGATGGTCTATCTGAGTATTAGTAGACTGTGTGCTTAAAATCTGTTGATATGCTCCTTCAACAGACATTAAACTGACTATAAGAAACTTTGCAAGTACATGTCAACTTACACTAACCCTAACCCCAACCTAAGACTCTACTTATAATCTAATGAGAATTAGTTGGCATGTAAATGCAATGTAACTTAAATTCAACAAGCAGACTATCAAAATAAAGTGTGATCGTAAATTCAAAAGTATTTTCCCTTCAGATTTGAATACCGAAAGTTATTCAGAGCTACAGTATCAACCCCCAGTAGACAGTCATTACTAAATCTGTATCTCCCTATTTAACCATAAAATAGACATTTTTAATTTAACGCTGGGTGATTAGCACTGTTACTTTACAGCAAGCAGGTCACTGGTTTGAGTCATTACTGTCCCAGCTGGGTGCTCAGGTTGACATGCCCTATAGGTGAATTGGATTAACTAAATTGGCCGTAGTGTGAGTGTGTGAAAATGAGAGAGTGTATAGGGGCAATTCTTCAACTACTGGCACTTTTAGCCTTGTGAAATGAACATGTTCAAAATTAACGTAGCATAGCCTCATAAGTTTAAACAATTTGTCTAGTTTTAAGATCTGTAAGTGGACAAACTTAGATATGAAGAGAAATTGTTAATATTTAACATTTTTTACATCGTGAACTGAACAAATGTCATTTCCACCACATCTCAATATACAGCTTTTATTTCTAAATGAAATAAATTATGCATTCAAACATTTTCTAAGATCATTTTTGTATCTAGTTTAACCAATCTTTCCATAATATATAATAATTATTCATTTGTCAAATTTGTCCCTTAGGACCAATTGCTGAACTGTACTCCTGCCACACTTGGCATTTCTGTGTGGAGTTTGCATGTTTTCCGTGTGTTTGCTTGGGTTTTCTCCAGGTGCTCCGGTTTCCTCCACAGTCCGAACACATGCGCTATAGGTGAATTAGGTAAGCTAAATTGTCTGTAGTGTATGTGTGTAAATGAGAGTGAATGGGTGTTCCCCAGTGATGGGTTGCAGCTGAAAGGGCATCTGCTGCGTAAAACATAAGCTGGACAAGTTGGCGGTTCATTCCGCTGTGGCGACCCCTGATAAATAAAGAGACTAAGACGAAAAGAAAATGAACTAATTAATAATTCATTAGTATGGTGTCGGACCTCCCTTTGCGGACAATATACCATCAGTTCATCTTAGGAATGACAGATACAAGTCCTGCACAGTGGCCAGACGGATTTTGAGATGTTCTTCTTGCAGATTAGTGTTCAGGTTTACTTAGTGATGCTGCTAGAGGAAAACCTTTCCTGACTCATTCCCCCACAATACCCCATAGTGCTCAATAATATTTAGTTCTGGTGACTGTGCAGGCCATGGGAGATGTTCAACTTCACTTTCATGTTCATCAAACCACTCTGTCACCAGTCTTGCTGTGTGTATTAACATCCTGATACACGCCACCGCCTTCAGTATTGGGCCTAGGGAATGCCATGATATTGCAGCCCAAACCATCACTGATTGCCCCGATGTTTTACTCAGGGAATCAATAGTCTTGGTGGGATGCTTCTTTGGGGCTTCTCCACACCATAACTCTCTCGGATGTGGAAAAGACAGTGAAGATGGACTCATCAGATAACAAAACATGTTTCAAATTATCCACAGCACAAGATTTTGGCTGCTGCACTATTGAAATAGGCGTTTGGCATTGGCACAAGTGAGCAGTTGGACATGTATATAGTCCCTGTGGAGGTCCCAACCAACACTTTTGATGGAAACAGGAGAGTTGAAGTACAAATTTAATTCTGCAGTGAGTTTAGCAGCTGTGATTTTATGTTTTTTTTTTGGATGCAATCGGTGTAAGGACCCGGATATCCCTTTCAGATAGCTTCCTCTTGCGTCTATAGTTACTTCGGTTGGATGTGGTTCTTCTTCTTGGTGGTTTGCTGACATTACTCTGGATACCGTGGCTCTTGATACATTATAAAGACTTGCTGTCTTAGTCACATATGTGCCAGTGAGACGCACACCAACAATTTATCCTCTTTTGAACTCTTATATATCACTATATGACATAATGTTGTGTCCATCGCAATACTTTTTGCAAAACTGTGCTATTACTCTGGAAATCAGACCTTCACACTCTGCTCTTACTGGTGGAATTAAGATGAATGAAGACTGGCCACCAGCTGCTCAAATTTAGCCATGAAAGCTCCAACACTAAATTGGCCAGTGTTTCAGTGTCTTTGTCTAACCCCTGTACTTTTGCAATCCATATTAATTGTGTTTTGAAACCATAAATGTCATTTCTTTTCCAGTGGTGACAGGAGTGGAAATGACATTTCTATAGTTTATTGTTAAAAAGTTAGAGATAGCTTCACTGATTAGCTTTGAATTGATACTAGCCTTTCATGTATACAAAATACACTTTGTCTACACTTTGGTTTTTAAAAACACTTTTGAAGGTACAGCATGTTTGGAAATGACGTAGAATAAATGTATTTCCTTATCAAGTAATATTTACCTTGATTTTTCTTTAAGTGTTGTTGATAAAAATTTAAATTCCCTGTATCTTGAACATGTGCTCAGATGGCACTATTCATTTTCATAAAAAACAACTAAATAATCTTTCACACAAACTTTTTAAAGCGAAATTTCAGTGTTGTGGTGGAAAGGACACCGATACTGTGTGACAGCTATATTCTGTATAAAAAATAATATTGATAATAGTCTCACAATAATAACTATAAAATATTTAACTTATTTCACTAGTGCTTCATTAAGATACATTAGAAACCAGATGAATAATATTTTAAAATGTTATTTTCATTGTTGAAGTTTAAAACTCTGGGTGTTCGACAAGGCGAAAACAGTGATTTTGACACCTAAAAGATTAAATAATATGAAAAAAATAGAATAGAAAGCTATTACATTTTTTAAGTAGGTTTTATTGTTAGTTTGACAAAGAAAAGGGAATTTCATCAAAATTATATATATTTTTGGATATATGATCAAAGGACTTAAAAATGCCCATAGTTGAAGAATTGCCCATGGGTGTTTCCAAATACTGGATTGTGGCTGGAAGGACATCCTCTGCATAAAACATATGCCAGAGTAGTTGGCGGTTCATTCCGCTATTGTGACCCCTGATAAATCAAAAAATGAATTACAAAAACAAATTAATAATATAAGCAATGTCCAAAGAATATGAATTCAGTAAAGTGAAAGGTTATGCTAAATATGTAACTGATTATAATTGTAACCTTCACTGTTAATAAATGTAAACTGAACATTCTGTCATAAGCTACTTGCTGTTCCAAACTCAAAGGCATTCAATCATATTTAATAAATTTTATTATTATAACTTTTTTATTGAATCTTTTTGTCACAATTTCTTGCAATTTCTTCAGTTTTCTACCCTTTCTCAGTTCTGCCTTCCAGCAGTCCATTCATTTATCAACACTCACTTAATGAATCTTAATCTGTACTGCAGCCTAACATCAAATATAAATTTGTTTAAGTGTCTCTGTGTGTGGAAGATTGTGTGTGAAAGAGGTTTAGGTAGGTTAATATTCATTGAGCCCCAGTAGAGCTCTGCTGCGCCCTGAGCTTGACATAGACATAGAGACTGGTGGACGGGTGAAGAGGTGGCAACACACAATAAGTGAAATACAGAGAGGGGTCGGCGATGGGCTTTGAAGATGTGTATGAAATGAAAACAGACAAGGAGGTCTGGAGGATTAGTTTGTGCGTGTCTGAATGTGTCTTTGCCTGTTACCCTCATACTATACAATATATTGAGGGCTGTGCCTTGATGTCATTCTGTTGCATCCACAATGATTTTTTGCTCATATTTCATGAAGGATTTATAAGAGGGAAAAGCGCTTTCACACATATGAGCTTTCTCACCATCCTGTCTCTTTGTATTCCTATAATTTAGGCTCAATCTGTCTTGTTAATATATTTTCCTTTGCTGTGTTTGCGCACGTTGTATATTTCAAGAACAACATTTGATTCTGTGAAATCTCATTGTTTTCTTTGCTGAATTGTTCAAACTAATTCAACACAGTCATTCTAGTTTCCTTGTCATATCAAATGTTCTTTCTAGCCTCTCTCTCTCTCTCATGACATGGGGCTCTGCATTAGTTCTTTTCCTAGGGTGACCCAGAATTTACTGTGAGCACTAGATATGTGTTCCAAGCAGACCACAGCATGAAATCACTGTCAGTGCTCGTCTCTGAGTGTGCGCAAAGTGAAAGTAGATCACTGACCCGTGGCAGTATTTCTGGTGATGGCAGGTTTCTCCTAATTCAGACCACTAAAAAATCTGTTTGCTATTTACATTTTCTGACAATACTTTAGATTAATTAGATCCCAGATATTCTTTATAAATAGAAGGGGGGAAAATATTACTTAGGGTTGATTAGGGTCATTTTCATGATGTCGTGTATGAAATGATGATCAGGTGTTTTCAAGCTCCAAAAAATGTGCCATAAAATTAAAATGACTCTGTATGACAAGTTTAAAGCCACGGTATCTTTGTGTAGGGGCAACGCAGTGGCGCAGTAGGTAGTGCTGTCATCTCACAGCAAGAAGGTCGCTGGTTCGAGAAACGAGATGACAGTGTTACCCACTGCGCCACCGTGGTGCCCCAAAATAAAAAATGTAACTTTAAAATATTCAGCTCTATTATTTCTCTAATACTAGATGAACACAGTACTCAGGTATACAATTCTGCATCACAGATAGCAAACATATCTTGACTTGTCTGAGCATGCCTTGTATGAATATGAGGGAACGTGAAAGAGATTCTAGAGTACATTTTTTGTAATTAATGAGAAAAATTGGTTTGTTAAGCTATAGTTTGTTGCAAAAAATTGTAATAATAGCAAATAATGGAGCTTTTGTACACTGAAAAAAAAAGTTGCAAAACTGTTGCAAACAATTTATTTGTGTTGAATTTAAACAAACAAATTAAATTTAATAATGTTCAACTTAATTTGTTTGTTTAAATTCAGCCCAAATAAATTGTTTACAACCATTTAACGTAAAAACATTGAGTAAATCCAAGGAATCATCTTTGAATAATTTTTTTCAGTGTAGTTTTTAGATTTAGACAGCCTTGATCATCAGTGTCTGTCTTACAGGTTTGTAACAATGTGAAGTTAAAATAATGGTGACAAAATGTCGTTTTGTTGTACCTTTAAATATCAAACTTCAATTGAATCTTTGAAGAGTAACTTTGAACTCTATGAACAGTCTGTGAAATTTTCAACATAAATACTCTTAGATGAATTTGTATTTTTCTATTATTATTTGTTTATTATTTGTTTATTCCCCCCAAAAACGGTAAAACTTTATTTTGATGGTCCATTTGAGTATTAGTAGACTGTCTGCTTAATATCTGCTGATACTGCTCCTTCAACAGACAAGTAACTGACTATAAGAATCTTCACAAGTACATGTCAACGTACACTAACCCTAACCCTAACCTAACAGTCTACTTATAATCTAATGAGAATTAGTTGGCATGTGGATGCAATGAAACTTAAATTCAACAAACTTAAATTCAACAAACAATCAAAATAAAGTGTGACCAAAAAACTACTCTGATCATACCTTTTGGTATGGTTGAAGTAAGAATTATTAGCCTCCCTTTGAATTTTATTTATTTATTTTTATAAATTTCCCAAATGATGTTTAACAGAGCAAGGACATTTTCACAGTATGTCTAATAATATTTTTTGTTCTGGAGAAAGTCTTATTTGTTATATTTCAGCTAGAATAAAAGAAGTTTAATTAAAAAAAAATAAACATTTTAAGGTCAAAATTATTAGCCCCTTTAAGCAAATTTTTTTTTTGATAGTTTACAGAACAAACCATCTTTATACAATAACTTGCCTAATTACCCTAACCTGCCTAGTTAACCTAATTAACCTAGTTAAGCCTTTAAATGTCACTTTGAGCTGTATAGAAGTGTCTTGAAAAATATCTAGTCAAATATTATTTACTGTCATCATGGCAAAGATAAAATAAATTAGTTATTAGAAATGAGTTATTAAAACTATTATGTTTAGAAATATGCTGAAAAAATCTTCTCTCCATTAAACAGAAATTTGGGAAAAAATAAATGGGGCTAATAATTCAGGGGGTTAATAATTCTGACTTCAACTGTATAACACTCGAGAGAAAAATAACCCCAGCTGATGTTCAGTGCCTCTCTCTGTGTCCGGTCATATCTCGGGAGTCTACATTTGTTTTTTTAACTACTTAATGTAAAGTCATCATAGATTTTGAATCAACAATAACCCTTTTTATGCACAGGCTTGGACACACTTTTTGCTGTGTAGTGACAATTTGCTTGATGTAAATTATAGCTATATAATTGTCAGTATGGCCTTCAGCCTCTCAGTAAGTGTGTGTGGATGTTCATTCTGTGGCATCCCTAACATTTATGCTGCAACAGAGCCTTATCATCAGTATGCTTGCCATGTACCTAATTTTACCATGGGGGTCCTTTGCTCTAACCTCTTTCTACCACTGTATCTATGAAAACTACATTACTGAAAAATACAGAGGTCTGCTGCGTTTCCTCCAGTTCTGCTCTGAAAATAGTTGGCATTTAGATGCAGAAGCTGTAATTGTTTTAATTGAAAGGAAAATCATGTTACTAGTTTGTAATTTAGGAACTTTGCAAGAGGACCACACAGCAGCATAATCATATGCGATTATATGTATGCGTATGATTGATTTACATATTCAGAGAAATGTTTGACTAATGAAAAAAAATGTCTATAAACCATGTGAATTTGCAAAGTTTCACTTCAAGGTGCAGATATGCTAGATAAGATGTGTGCTGCATATATATCAACATTGTTTTACTGTTACACCCATGCATCTGTAACCTTTAAAGTGATAGTTTTTAGTTAGTAGTTACTCTAAGATGAAAAAATGAACACTCCTTCAAACCATAGTCACGCTCGATCAGATATTTGATTAATTGTTTCATAATTATTAACATAATGACAATTTTATTGGAGGCGTCATGGTGGCACAGTGTGTAGCACGATCACCTCACAGCAAGAAGGTTGCTGGTTCGAGTCCCAGCTGTGTCAGTTGGCATTTCTGTGTGGAGATTGCATGTTGTCCCCGTGTTCACGTGGGTTTCTTCTGGGTGCACCGGTTTCCCCCACAGTCCAAAGACGTGCTATAGGTGAATTGGGTAAGCTAAATTGTCCTTAGTGTATATGTGTGAATGTAAGAGTGTATATGTATTTCCCAGTGTTGGGTTGTGTAAAACATATGCTGGATAAGTTGGCGATTCATTAAAAGCTGAAAAGTGTGAATGAATGAATGAAAATTTGATTGCATTAAAAAAGCATTCTGCATATTCTCTTCAATCTTACTATATTTGCCTGATGTACAGAACCTGACCTATCTTTGCTTTCATGCATGCTCAGGTATGCAGATTTATTAAAAAATTAGAGTTGACTAGTTTTTTTTTTTTTTTTGCAGATTTATAATTTTTCAAGAGTTCACACTTAGATGATGCTCGACTATGATAGCAGGTTTGGCATGCTGTCCCGGGAGAGAACCCTGAGCTTGCAGATAGATGAGCCCAAGGTTCCCGCCTGGTCAATGAGCATTAGGAGGGATACGAGATCAGGAGTTTCTCGAGTGCCCCCTTTTGCTATGTATGCATTAAGTGCTTGTGACTGTATTACGATTCACTTATGTACATGTTTTTAGACTGTGGGAGGAAACCGGAGGACCCGGAGAAAACCCACGCAAACACAGGGAGAACATGCAAACTCCACGCAGGGAGTGCCGACTGGCTCAATTAGAACTTGAACCTGTGGCCTTCTTACTGCGAGGCAGCAGTGCTAACCACTGAGCCACCGTGTTGCCCGATCATGAAAGAGGAGGAGGGAGAAGGGAAGGATGGGGGGGTTTTCCAAAAACGAAGATAAGGAATGAAGTTTAGGCAGGATATTTATAGTAGTTTTAGAATGATCTGATAGGCTAGCTAATGATTAGCAATGAGGATCAGCTGTAGTCAGTCATATCACGTGCTCCTCTCGAAATTAGTTTGTGAAACTTCACTTCAAGAGTTCACACTTAGATGATGCTCGACTATGATAGCAGGTTTGGCATGCTGTCCCGGGAGAGAACCCTGAGCTCGCAGATAGAAGAGCCCAAGGTTCTTGCCTGGTCAATGAGCATTAGGAGGGATACGAGATCAGGAGTTTCTCGAGTGCCCCCCAAAATGCTACCTAACTCGGGACAGCAGCCGTGTATTCGGAGAACGCCCCCCAAAGGCAAAAAGGGTGGTATATCCGGCTGCTGGATATAACGGTAGGAAAGGAAGAAACGAGGAAAAATAGAGATGTATAATATATACACGTACATATAAGTATGCACATGCACATACATACATACATATATACATACATACATACATACATACATACGCACACACACGTACACACAAACATATACACACACATGCATACGGACACGTATGCATAAAACAGGTTAGTCTAGGGCCTGGGAGGGGTAGTGACGTGACTCGAGCTCGAAGTCACAGCTCCGGCGGTTGAGCTATTAAAGGCTGGCTCTAGCAGGAGTCGGGGAGAAGGGAGTGGGCGGTGAAGACACCTGCTAGAGGGTGAGATTGAGGAGGCCAGCATAATGTATGGCATGCGTCCAGGTATATGGGTGTATGTGATCGCATATATACATCAATAGCGTATACATGCGTGTATATGCGGACTCTCATGCAAATGCGCAGTTGCCTGCTGCATGCATATGCGAATGTAGCTGGGCCGGGAAAGGGGTCAGTGACGTGACTCGAGCACAAAGTCACAGCCAAGCAATTGAGCTATCAAAGGCGGGTTCTAGCGGGAGTCGGTTGGTGGTGAAGACTCCCACTGGAGTGTGAGCTTAGGGGTGCCAGCATAATGTATGACGTGTGTCTGAACACGTGAGTATAAGCGGACGCATATCTACGTCATTCGCATGTGCATGTATTGATGTGCAAAAGCGTACGCGGACGCGTACTCATTGCTGCATGCATATACGAATGTAGCTGGGCCGGGAAAGGGGGCAGTGACGTGACTCGAGCACGAAGTCACAGCACGGGCAATTGAGCTATCAAAGGCGGGTTCTAGCGGGAGTCGGTTGGCGGTGAAGACTCCCACTAGAGGGTTAGCTTAGGGGCGCCAGCATTTTTTAAATTTTTTTATTTTTTTATAGTGTGTAACGTGTGTCCGAAACACGTGAGTGTAAACAGACATACGTCCACGTCACTCACATGGGCATGCATGGATGTGCAAAAGCGCACGCGGATGCGTACTCGTTTGCTGCATACACATGCGAATGTAGCTGGGCTGGGGGGGGCAGTGACGTGACTCGAGCACGAAGTCACAGCTCGGGTAAGATGAGCTATCAAAGGCTGGCTCTTACGGGAGTCAAGGAGTAGGGGAGACTCCTGGGAGCACTGGGTGGCGGGGAAACTAAGGAGCTTGGATAGAAGGAAGCATAGTTGGAAGGAAAAAGGAGTATAGGCTATATTGCCCATTTCTTTAAAGCCAATAGCTGTAAAGCTTCAATCTAGGCAAATTAGACTCTTGATGTAAGATGATGAATTCATCTGGAAGGGGTCATTTTAGCTGCCTTGAGGTGGCTTTGGTTGAGGCGGATATATGATTTGAAAGCGTCAGAAGACCACCTTCCTAGTGTTGTATGTGCTGTTGTGATAATCCATTGTGTGCTGCTGTGGTGGCGGATCCAATTCTAATTGAGTGTCTGGAGTATGATTCTGGTCAAAAGCCTGAAATGCGAAGGACTGCTTTTAGGTGTTTTTTGAAACCAAAGCGTGTAACTGGGTGGAATGAGTCATCTATGAAAAAGGGGGAGAGGGGGCTGGAGGGTTTTCTTTTAACGCATGTATGCTAGGAGTGCTTGAGGCAAATGTAGGTCAGCTTCTGCCATGATCTCTGAAATGAGAAACAAGAAAGAATCAGAAATGAAAAATTTTCTACAACATTGTACATTTACAGCAGGCATAATGAATTGTTTTAGCTGTAATCTTAAGGGCATGGGAAATTGTGAATGGAAGTGCCTTTTGTTAGTACATGGTATGAAAGCTTTATTATCACAGTGTACAAGGATGGTAGAGGTGGGCATTTGTCCCTCCACAAGATGGCAGCTAGCTGTAGAGCTGAGGATATTGGGTGTGACTTGTCTGGTGGTCCTGGAAGTGCCTCTTGAAGACTGAGTAGGTGAAGTGATAGTGGAGTGTTAACCTTATTTATGATATAGAATTTTTTATTTTATTATTATTATTATTATTATTATTTTTTTTTTTTAAATACTAATATATTTAATACGGAGTCAATGGATGAAACATTACTCCATTTTTTAGAAAAGTTCTCCTCCTATTCATAGCAGTCAAGCGGGAAGTTAGTTTCTTTGTCGTTTTCACATCCAACCGACTTGCCATTATAAACTTGCATATATAACCAGCGAAAGCTAATGGTAGAGGAGAAAACTCTCAAGGTTTTAAAATACTCCTTTACAGTGTCACAAAATAAAGTTTTAACAGTTTTTAGGCAAGAACGTAGTTGATTCAAACTCGAATCGGCAGTTATTCACAAAGATGGCGCGTCTTTGACGATGTGCCTCGGATTATGCGAACTCTGACTCCCAGCATGCCAGCGGGAGCTTCGTCATCACCACCCCTGCCGAGAGCAGCTTTACTTCAGACAGTCCATCTTTTTAGTCTTTTAAATCGATTTTTTTTTTGTTTACCAAATTGCTTAACGTTATCTTTGTTTCCTATTACTTGCATTTTGTACTTTGTGCTTGTATAATGTCAAGTGTAGTTTAATAATTCTGATAATTAAAGACACGAGTCTTTGTATAATAACTTTGTATAAATAAGTTTACTTTTATGGTTATTTACGTTTATATTTTATTAAATCATAAATATTCATAACAATATTAATTATAGGGCCATGCTTTATATAATTAAATGGTTTTATTGTTAATGTACAGTGAAACTGATGAATCCATGGTTAGGTAAGTGACATTATAAGTACACTGTCATTCCATTTGTGTCCTTACGTCCTCAGTAGTTCGTTCCTCCAAGTGTGAACTTGGCAAGTCTGAACTTTCAATGACGCAAGTCCAATTTTTGCATACTTGGTAATGAGAAACAACCTTTATGTATTTACGTGATGAATCACTATAGCGTATTACGATTGCTAATACGATAGCTAATAAGCAACTTTCAGAAGTTAATTTATTTATTTCATTTATTTATTTATTTTTTAATTATAATTATTGTTATTATTATTATTATCATAATTTTTTATTATTTATTTTATTTTAATATTTTTTATTTATTTTATTTTCTTTATTTATTTATTTTTTATATATAATAATTATTATTATATTCGCAGTCTTTTGGAGTCATTCATAGCAGTCGAGGGTGAGGGCTGGACCATCGCAAGTTTTGGTAGCTCATTGGATGGTGGCACTTCTTTCAGCTATTGGTTCAATGGAGTGTCAATCAAAAGTACCAAAGGTCGGCGGCCATTTTGTTGACCAAACTTCACTAGTGTTTATGTTTGGAAGGCTGTTTTAGTGAACGCACTCCAGCGACTAGTTTTGATGACATGGCTTTCCATGGATGTTTATCAAAGAATAAAGATGTTGTGGACTAATGTCTTACGGATTGCCTGGACCTTTGCAATCAAATTATAAGCTGTTGGAATGTTATGGATCTGCGGAAAGACGGGAGGCTTGAGAGGTGAGTTTCTTTCATTAAAATCATTCTATACATGAGTTAGATATTGTTTGCGAGGCTTGTCCTTTAAGCATGCTATATACGTTACCACAAGTGCACCGATAGGATAGCAGTGACAGTTTGGCTTTGTAGCCATGGTGTATATCGTCGGTGTCTTGGGAGTTTAGGCAGAGTTCGTGGACGGTGATCGAGTTTTTGGATTAATCTTGCTGGAGAATAGGGTTGGAGAATATGTGTTGTGTGAGGCAGTTGAAGAGGAAGTTTTTTTAGGTTGTTGAAGTTATAGTTAGAGATATGGTTATTGTTGTTTCTTGAAGAAGAAGTAGTTGTTGTTGTGGTGGTGGTGGTGGTGGTGGTGGTGGTGGTGGTGGATGTATTTGGCTGATGCGAAGCAGTTTTCCATTTCCAAAAACGAAGATCTTTCCAAAAACGAAGATAAGGAATGAAGTTTAGGCAGGATATTTATAGTAGTTTTAGAATGATCTGATAGGCTAGCTAATGATTAGCAATGAGGATCAGCTGTAGTCAATCATATCACGTGCTCCTCTCGAAATTAGTTTGTGAAACTTCACTTTTGCAGATCAATAATTTATACTATAAATGTGTTTCTATCGGGCCTCATGGTGGCGTAGTGGGTAGCACAATCGCCTCACAGCAAGAAGGTTGCTGGTTCCATCACCAGCTGGGCATTTCTGTGTGGAGTTTGCATGTTCTTCTCATGTAGGCATGGGTTTCCTCCAGGTGCTCCAGTCGACATTTCAAGTGGATCAAAACCAATTTTTCATCCAAGTTGTCCTAAAACTATTGTTTTATTGTTGTATTGTTGTCCTAAAAACACCTATTCTTGCCTTTGGACAATTTTAATAAACATTTTTTGATCTACTTCAAATGCTGACTACTGTATATTACAGCATTAAAATGTTTTTTTTTTTTTTTTTTTTTTTTTTTGTGAGTTAAAACTAAAATGTCAACCATGAGATTTTTTTTCATAGTGAGGTGTTAATGAAATTAATAAAAGCGAGCTGAAGGAATGCATTAGGCAGGTTACTGTTTATTGTTTGCTTTTTTAATTCATTTATTTACTTTTAATTTGAAATGATGTTAATGAACATATATATTTTGGCATTATTCCTTTATTCATTTTCTTTTCAGCTTAGTCCCTTTAGTAATTAGGGGTCACCAGAGAGGAATGAAATGCCAACTTATCCAGCATATGTTTACGCAGCGGATGCCCTTCCATCTGTAACCCATCACTGGGAAACACCCATACACACTAATTCATTCACACACATAAATTATGGCCAATTTAGCTTACCCAATTCACTTATAGGGCATGTCTTTGGAATCTGATGGGAACCGGAGCACCTGCAGGAAACCCACACTCCACATGCACATGCCACACAGAAATGCCATCTGACCCAGCTGAGGCTTGAACCAGCGACTTTCTTGTCTACATCACTGCGCTACCTTGTTTTGGCATTACATTTTGATAATTTAGTTAGTAAATATGATAAAAATGAGGCAAAGCTTAATTATATAACATCACAGTCTACTGTTTGGTATACATTTAAATTTAAGTATTTGTGTGTCAGATATTGTAATCTACATTTTTTTTTGAAAACAGAAGGCAGAAATCCCCCTATAGCATTCCAGGGCTATGGGCAACTGGCTACATCAACTAGAGTTACCCAGCCTTAATTCATCCACATACGCCCATCGCTCACTTATACAAACTATGGAGCTCCTTAATTAGAAGGCAGATGTCCAGGCAGAGGGAGACCGCAGGCCTGTTGTCCCAGCCCTGATTAGAGCCTTCACAGCTGCCTCCTTGCTTTCTTGAGCCCCTGGAGCTTCTGCACAGGGCCAAGGCCTTCTCCCCAATTCAGCATCTTTTATTATGCAAGACAAAGTCTGCTGCATTAGGTTTATGAGTAGAGCTGGCCAGTAGCTTGCTATACAGTACACTAAAACTTTGATTGGTCTGCATTGAAATACATCTAAATTAAAATGCATAGTGATATGATTAATTGTATACTTTTAAGTTACCCCTTGCCACAGTTTAAGGTCCTGTGCCAATTTGTTACTGTAAATGCAAAAACTAATTTGGTTTATGATGAGATGGAATCTCAAATATTACATTTGGACATATGGGCCAATATTCGTGAGTGTGCATTGAATAAAAAGAAATAGAGCCAAAGATAGTTCTTCCTTTCTCATTCTCAGTTAACGCAAAGCAACTTTTTATTGATCGTATAAATATTTTTTGGTCACACTTTATTTTGATGGTCAGTTTGTTGAATTTAAGTTACATTGCATCTACATGCCAACTAATTCTCATTAGAATATAAATAGACTGTTATGTTTGGCTTAAGGTTGGGATTAGGGTTAGTGTAAATTGACATGTATTTGCAAAGTTTTTTATAGTCAGTTAAATGTCTGTTGAAGGAGCAGTATCAACAGCTATTAAGCAGACACAAAAGGACCTACAAATAAAACTGGAATACTCAAGTGGACCATCAACATAAAGTGTTACTGATTTTTTAAATTATATTTAATTTTATTCAGTAAAGACATATGTTATACTTATACTGAAGCAACATTTGTACTATTATACATAAACTGTGTTTCAAATAAAAGCTGATCATTTCATTCCTTAATCGTAAAAAGACTAAACTATATAAAAAAAAACAGTTCTTTTAAATTGTAATAATATTTCACAATATTACAATATACATCATAAATGCCTTTCTGATGAGCATAAGATATTTTATTATTTTTTTCCAAAAACATCAACTCACATTTTGAATTGTAGTGTTGCACCTTGAATGGTAGAGCATATGCGAGCCAGTACTGGGAAACACCCATAAACTCAATTTTAGTTGTTACCCAATTTCCCTATAGCACATGTCTTTAGACTGTAGGGGAAACCGGAGCACCCAGAGGAAACCCACGCGAACACGGGGAGAAAATGCAAACTCCACACTGTTGAGCTCCTTATCATGAGAAGATTGTTAGTTCAGTTCAATTGCATATTCTCAATTGCATAGTTTGAGATGTTTTTATTTCTAAAATAGAATAGAATAGAATAGAATAGAATAGAATAGAATAGAATAGAATAGAATAAAATAGAATAGAATAGAATAGAATAATGTTATGGATTTGGTCCCCCTCACTTGTGAAATGAAGGTTTCACCCCTGGTGCAAGAAATCTATGTGTTAGAGCACTTCCTATGACACTATTGGCTCCGACAGATTGAACCTAATTAAAATTTATCACACACATGGGTTATTAGTTTTTTCTAGCTGCTTACACACGTTTTCAAAACAATGTCACCTTTATTCAAAACTCTACACACAATTCTCCAAACTGCATGCACAAAATGCAAAATGCCTCACATCTCCTTCAAAATGAAACACTGCATTTAAAATGCCATAAACATAAAGCATTTGCATCAAATGGCAAACACTTCTTTTATAATATAACACTTTTGGATATATCATGTCAACACATGTTGTTCTAAATCTAAAGCTCTTTGCTCTTTAGGCTTATATCTACATTTCAATACAATGTTTTACAGTGACAGTAATCTAGTGAGTGGAGTAACAAGTACACTGTAAACACCAATCACATGTAGAAACAGAAAGAATTTATTAGGCCAAACATTACTGTTGTTTATAGCATAAAAAAACATAAACATACTGTATGAAAAAAATGTAAAAAAAAAAAAAATGTAAAAGTAAAATAAAAATAAAACACATGTAAAGCAAAAGTATGTTCTTTAGAGTAAAGAACACAATTGTGTGTGTGAAGGGAGTCTCAGGGGGAGAAGCATCCATTGCCTGAAAAAGCGTCATGTGGGCATAGGGTTGGTCATCATACACTTTACATCAAAAGGCTCGGAAAAATTCCTCTATTCTTTTAGAATTTATGATTTAGGATTTAGAAATGGAGAAAATGTGGTAGGTACAAAACTACAAATTGTGGATGTGGATTTATTAGCGATCAGTTAAGAAATTAGTGTTTCCACATTTGAGGAGCATGTGTGTACGACCTTGTGAATAAGTGTAGCAATTTGATTTGATGTGTTTGGAAAAGGAAAGCAAGTAGCTTCCTGTTAGATTTTTGTGTTTTAGGTAGAGAGTTGTGTGTAGCGTTTTGAAAAAAAGTGTTTTATGCAATTGAAAATTGAGTTCAAGGCTGAGAAATAGCTTCTGGTTTGGAAGATTTGAGATATTGTTTTGCATTTTGAGTGAGAGGTTTCAGAAACCATTTGACAAGAAAAGATTTTGTTTGTAAACAACTGGAAAAATTGTAAACACTAACTCAATCTCTTGATTGACACAACTTGTCTTTTTTCCTTCTATTTCTGTCGGTATTCTTTGTCTGCTCATTCAGATAGTGAAAATCGATCAATGTACTTGTGCTTCAAGATAAAACAGCGTAGCAAATGCTTGGTTATCAGGGGAATATCTCATTGCATAATTAAAACAAAGCTTTTATGACTGCGTATATCAGACCCACTTAGGTTGCAGCCAATAACCTAAGCACTGAACTCATCTAACACCTCATTTAATGCAGGGTATGTAATGAGCTTTTTTGTATTCTGCCTTAAGCCTTATCTCTCCCTTGAGAGTCTCATCCTGAAAGTTTATTATCTCTAATCTGGACCCTTGTTTCCTGGATTTATGTGTGTGTATATTCTGAGTATGATTTGGGATTAGTCTTATTACTCGTTTTGTTTTGCTATTCATTTTGAATGTGGGCTTGTGATTATCCAACAAACATGGAACCTACGCTCTGTTTAACTTTGCTCAGTTTGAGTTTAGATGCCATCCCTTAGTTCGTTTTACTTCTTTTCCTGTTTGTCATCTAAATTCCTTACTCCTAAATTGGAAGTGGCTTAATTAGCACTGCAGAGACAACAAGTCGTTGAGGCGTTCCCTGACGATTAACTTCAAGTGACAGCATGTGCTTGTGTGTGCTGTTCTGTGTTTAAAGGAGATGTCAGACCCAAAGAGACATGGCAAGAGGTGCAACATTGAGCGAGAACAGAAGAAGATAACACAAAGTGAAAGAAAATAATACACTGTCTGCTGGATTGAAGAGTTCTTTATCAATATGATAAGTACCACCTAAACTGTTTAGGGAGTTACTGAGAGAATGTTTTAGGAGATTGGCCAGAGACTGTAGTTACAGAGATCTAGTCTATGAAAAAAAAAATAGACTGGTAAATGAGTAAATAATATAAGATTAAATATAATGGGGTATGGGGGTTAGCGTTTTCACCTCACAACAAGAAGGTCGTTGGTTTGAGCCCCGGCTGGCAAAGTTGGCATTTCTGTGTGGAGTTTCTTCCCATGTTGGCGTGGGTTTCCTCTGGGTGCTCCGGTTTCCCCCACAGTCCAAACACATGCAGAAGGTATAGGTATAGATAGGTGAATTTAATAAACTAAATTGTTCGAAATGTATGTGTGTAAATGAGAGTGTGTGGGTGTTTCCCAGTGATGGGTTGTGGCTGGAAGGGCATCCGCTGTGTAAAAACTTATGCTGGATAAGTTGGCAGTTCATTCCGCTGTGGCAACCCCTGATTAATAAAGGGACTAAGCTGAAAAGAAAATGAATGAATGTTACAGGGGAAGTGTTATCATTATTTACTCATCTTCATGCATGGTGAAGGCTCAGGTATGCTATCATTCATGGTGTTTTGCTATGCATTTTTGAATGAATGAATGAATGAATGAATATTTATTGTCGTTGTTTATGGCACAATTAAACTGTACAGCTTACAAAGTATTCTGAACTCTGCACCAGTTTGATACAAGTGCAGAATCCCAAATGTGGACTTATTCAGTTTACGCATTCACATTCACCTCACACCTGTGCTGTTGTACTGTCCACACAAACAGAGGGACTGACCTGCATACGGAGACCTCCAAAGACACCTGATGACAAAAAAAAAAAAACTGAAAGAAAACTGCATCATAAGCACAGAGCAAATACTGTATACTTTTTACTTTTGGTTTCATAAAACATTGGGGATGAAGTACTTAAATCAAGTTTAATACATAGCCTATAATATATTACAAAAATGTAAAAACTACAAAGGTTTGTGCATAAAATTTACAATACATAAAATACATACTTTAAAAGGGAAGATGCATGAATATTAATTTGTGTATTTTAATTGTTATTTTTAGATTATGTTGTTTTTAAATAAAACTTTCCTATTTACACAGTGTAAATATTTAAGAATTATTCAATTCTCCAATTCAAAGTATCATTTTACTCTTAATATTTATGAAATTTAGTGGAGTAAAATGTGCAATAATTTGTTTTGGAATCTAATTAACTCTATGCTATTTATGTCCTGCCTGTTTGCATGTACTTTAAACAAACCAACAGGTCATCCATTCATTTTCCAAACTGGGATGTGTTTCCAAATACCATCGTTAGCCAACTAAGTCTGTCCTTACAAACGTAGTTTGTTGATTTGGCATTTCCCAAATCCCTCGTTCCAACGAACATTCGCAAACTGCATCGCAAACTTGTACGCTTGTAACTACACCTCTAGAGCTGTAGTTAAAAGCATAGTTCCTGGTTGTGTTCTACTTCCAGTTATTCCCCCTATGCCCTTTTCCTATGCCCGTTCCAAAATTGTAACTTCGAATTATATAAAAAAAAACATTAAAGTCATCTCTCTTAGGTGTAATTTGCTTTCAAAGTATTTTTACAGTTCAGTTTTAGCGATCTTCATATTGACAATTGCGTTCTTATGCCAATGCACTTTGAAAACATTAAATGCCATTTTGAACGTAGCCATGAACGCAACTTAGGTGACCTGTTATTTAAAAGTGGAATATACGTTATGTATCCAAAGCTTGTGAAAACAAAAATATATAGCATAAGTTAATGCTTTTAATTTATAGGATAGGTTATTTATTAAGAAATGTATCACTTTATGACATGGACTTGTTGGTTAGAACATTTCTGCAGTGGTTTGAATGTGTCAAATTGTAAAATTAGACTTTTACAATAAATGAAAAATAAAAAGAAAGAAAGAAAGAAAGAATCACAATAACAATTATTATTATTATTATTATTATTATTATTATTATTATTATTAATATTATTATTAAGTAGGATTTTAAAATTTTCTTAATAAATTTACAACCATTAACTATTTAAATGATTTATATATGAGATTTTAATATTTGTTAGCAAATTCATGTTTTAAAATAGAACATGAAATATTCTCAGTATTATTTGAAAGTAAATATTGACCCTATATGTGCCGGTTACATATATTTCAATTAATATGGAAAAACGAGTGCATGTTTTTACCAAAACTAATATTGGATTTTTTTTTTTTAATTGTGTGTGTGTGTGTGTGTGTGTGTGTGTGTGTGTGTGTGTGTGTGTGTGTGTGTGTGTGTGTGTGTGTGTGTGTGTGTGTGTGTGTGTGTGTGTAAAACTATGTAATTTGCACAAATACATTATGGGAGTTTTCGCTAAAGAAGTTGTTACTCCACCCTGTTTAGAGCATCATTATGGATGGTTTACATTTTACTAATGTGGTTCAAACGATGGATCTGCAACAAAGCAACTATTTTGTTTTAGGAAACACTCATCACTAAATCGTTCTTTTCCCAAACCATGCATCATACTATGATAGTTCAGGCGCGAGTTGTTTGTGAATCGCACTCCTGATTGTTCTTTGTTTGATAAATATGTTTTTGGAGGGACACTGTCCTGCAGAGTTTAGCTCCAACCCGAATTAAACACGATCAGGTAGTCCTTTCTACTAGAATTACTTTAGGAAAGTGTGTTAGAACTACAATCTGCAGGTCAATGGCCATTCAGAAGCAGGATTGTACACCGCCTGGTATTCCTTTAATTCCATTGGTTGTTGCTTGTCTTATAACCAAACAGAGCGTTAAGTGTAAATATACAGGCACGTTAATGAGATATAAGCTCTGATGTAAGACAAAACAGAAAGAAGACACATGGAGACATGCAGGAAAACAGCTGCTCCTGCCAAACATTGGTTCCATGAGCTAGCATGTTTTAAGATGTTGACAGCTGGCATGCCATCCTATAGACCCCAGCCAGTCACACAGTCACCTTCAACTTCTGAAAAGTGCCAGCAGTCCTTTGTGGCACATATGGGTAATGAGCTTTAATGTTAGAAGTAAGGTGGTAACGGTGACATGCAAGGATGGTGAAACAGAGGAGGTGGGTAATTTATCACATCAGAGGATGTACAGTTTAATGAAAAAGAGGGAAGAGGGTATGCTGTGCCCCTTTCAAGGCCAGTTCATCTCTTTCTCTTTTTTACTCTTGCTGTGGATTTGGAACCAGAAAGATTGTTCAATTTCCACATTGCATAGACTGAGATAATGAGTCAGAACATCTGTCAGCATGTTTTTGTGTGTGAGAGAGATGTTGATTATGTGGTTATCAAACCTGTTAGAGCTTTCGCAGGTTTAATTTCACAGTTCTGATAATAACGAGTAAATGAGAGGATGAGAACTTTGGTTACATAAGGATATACCAGAGCAAAGAGTCACATTTTATGGTAAAACAGGGCTAGGAAGTATCCATTCATTAATTTTCCTTCTGCGAAATCTTTATTTTAGAGGTCACCACAATGGAATGAACCACCAATTATTCCAGCATGTTTTTTTTTGCAGCAGATGCCCTTCCAACTGCAACCTAGTATTGGGAAATACCCATACACACTTATTCACACACACACTCATACACTACGGCCAATTTAGTTAATTAATTTCCCTATAGCACTTGTCTTTGGACTGAGCCACCGTGCCACCAACGTATATATTAAAACTGCTTTGGTTTTTCAGCCATTTTCAGAGAAAATGAGAAAACATTGTGGAAAAAATAAAATATCACTACTGAAGTATTCTGTCAAAAATTTGACAGCCATGTTGTCATTAAGGCCAAAAATAGTCAAAATATCAAATTTAGATGTTTTTTTAATTGTGAATTAGTCCAAAACATTAGTTTGCATTCTGCAGCTGTGAGTCTACTCTAAAGTGTAGACAAGCATTATGTGTCTATTCAATTCAATCATTCTTCATTCATTTTCATTTGGCTTAGTCCCTTATTTATCAGGGGTGGCCACAGTGGAATGGACCGCCAACTATTCCTGCATATGTTTTACAAAGCAGATTCCAGCCACAACCCAGTACTGAGAAACGTGTCTATTTATTAGTGAGCTGTATGCTTCTTAGTAAATTGGAGTATTTTAGATTCTAAAGTTCTATAGTTTTTTTTTAAGTGTTGTCTTTGTGTGCCTTTAAACTAACTAAAGATTATTATTTATAACTCTTTGTTTGGAAATTGATAAGATTGTGAGACACACCCTCTAATTGATTGTTTTTCTGTGCGGAGAGCTGGCGGGCAAAATATAGGGGGCTGCAATGGCAGCTACACTGGAATCTCCATAGAAACATAGAATAAACAGGTCATATATCAGTTTGTTTCAAGCTATGAATATTTGTTTTACTTATCAATAGAACTTAACAGAGATATGATTATAAACAGTACATAACACAGCGATTTAGTCATTGGTGATGGCATTATAGTGAGAAAGTGTCTGCTTTTATAATTGGTGTCGGTTTGCTTGCTTAGTTTAATATTCATTCATTTTCTTTTTGGCTTAGTCCCTTTATTAATCTGGGGTCGCCACAGCAAATAGAACCGCCAACTTATTTAGCACATTTTTTACGCAGCGGATGCCCTTCCAGCTGCAAGGCATCACTGGGAAACACCCATACACTCTCATTCACACACATACGCTATGGACAATTTAGCTTACCCAATTCACCTATACTGTACCACATGTCTTTGGACTGTGGGGGAAACCTTAGCACCCGGAGGAAACCCATGCCAACACAGGGAGAACATGCTAACTCCACAAAGAAATGCCAACTGACCCAGCCGGAGCTCGAACCAGTGACCTTCTTGCTGTGAGGCAATCGTGCTACCCACTGCGCCACCGTGATGCCCCTTAGTTTAATATTTGTTGACAAAAAAATCTATTGGTCTATTTATTTGCACTTTGACTTCAATTTATACTGCAATTGCACCAAGCCTGCAAATTAGTATAGAAAGCGCATACAAAATATGTATATAATATGTTATGGGTCAGTGATGCTACTATTTGGCACAAATACAGCGGGACAGCAGGAGATTGTAATGTTTTGTCTGCCAGAGGGACGTTCCCCTAATGGCATGACGTCACTTGAAAAAGTAGGCCTATATGCTGTTCACCTGTACTGTTGCTGCTTTCATGTTCATGTTGAAGAGCTAGACAAAAGACCTGTCTGTCCAACATAGATTAAGAACAGTATAATGTATATTGGGAAATGTATAAAGTACTTTCCTGATCCATGTCTTCACATCATAGGTCTCAAACTTGATTCCTGGAGGGCCGCAGCTCTGCACAATTTTGGTCCAACTCTAATCAAACACAGCTGATCCAACTAATCAAGGTGTTCAAGACTACTAGAGACTATTAAGCAAGTGTGAGTTGGAGGTGGTTGGAGCTAAACTATGCAGAGCTGCGGCCCTCCAGGAATTGAGTTTGAGACTATTGATTTACGTTAATTTATATAATTCTTCTTGTTTGGTGCAATAAACATGAGGAGTTCTCCTAATACAGTTTTTAAATGTTTGTTTAGTTTAGTACTAACTAAAATAGATTGGGTTGCAGATAAGTAGAACCATTGAAGATTTGTTTAAATGATTGAATAATTTTTTATTAAGTATTATTGTATTTAGTAAGAGTTCTCAGCTGTTTTTGAATAATGTCAGAAATTCTACATTCTTGGCTTAGGAAGGTCATTCCAACAACAAGAAACAGTGAATGAAAATGAAAGCAGGTTTGTTCTTGTCATTGACAGCACCACTCACCTTATGACAGTGTATTGAACATGAAGCTACTACAGTAGTTGTAATCATTACACAGTGCAGACAGAAATTTGACAGAAGTTCTCTTGAGCTCTTAGAAGAACCATTGTGCTGCTGTGTTCTCAATCATTTGTAGAGGTTTGATTGCACATGATGGACATCCTGCCAAAAGAGCGCTGAAATAATCTAGCCGAGAAAGCATAAGGGCTTGGACAAGAAGTTGTGCTCCGTGTGTCCAGACCTGAGGAAAAGATAAATCTAAGATATATGAGCTAACTTGACAAGACAACGTTGATGTGGTTCTGTAGCAAACTGCTTGACTCCATCAATCAGATTGTAACAGCCCTAAGACACCCTCAGTAACCTTTCTCCTTTGAAGACCATGTTGGTCTAGCTTGACAATCTTGTTCAGAAAATTGGGCCTTTTTCCACTCATACTTTTACAACCAAACTGAAGCAGTTTCAATTTACTAGAACGTCATCTATGTTTAGCAGCTTTGACACAATCTAAATTGTAAAAAACTCTATAGAAATATAAATGAATGTGTTTGAGGAGGGGGATCAGTAAAATGAGGTACCGGATCAGATTTCAGAGATGCCGAATTCGGATCCAGCGTGTTTTGGCACAAATTAAGCCCTGTGTATATATATATATATATATATATATATATATATATATATATATATATATATATATATATATATATATATATATATATATATATATATATATATATATATATATATATATATATATATATATATATATATATATATATATATATATATATATATATATATATATATATATATATATATATATATATATATATATATATATATATATTTATTTATTTATTTATTTATTTCATTATTCATTTATTACATGTCTGGGAAACATCAACACACACTCATTCACACACATACACTAAGGACAATTTAGCTTACCCAATTCACCTGTACCGCATGAAACCCACACGAACTCAGGGACAGTGTTGGGAGTAATGCGTTACAAAAGTAATGTATTACAGTAATGTATTACATTTTCCAGTAACGCAGTAGTGTAAGGCATTACTTATACATTTTCAGTAATATTTTACTCGGTACATGTTCAGTAACGCGTGCGTTACAACAAACTTTTCGCCCGCAAGACATTACCAAATAAAAAATACCGCAAGTAAGTTCTATTTTCTGTTCGTGGTTAGTGAATATATGCGCGTGTTGTCATCAATATCCCTCAGGCTATTGGAACTTTTTTACTTTGAACGCGGAATGATTTCAGCCTCTGAGCTCGAGGTCCGAGGCTATTGGCTCAGCCCGGTTCACAGTAAGGTCAAGCCCTGACGTGCAGCGGAAGAGCGGCAAAATAGATATGCAGAAGACAGTACATTCGCGAGATGGACGTATGTGCATATGGCGTTATTTCACTGACAACAGTCGTAAGCGCAGTTTTACAAGAGTGCATTCATGTAATTCTCTGTTCGTGGACAACTCGACCGCAATTTTTTTTTCGCAGTCGCATGCACTCAAAACACGGCTGCTCACGTGCGAATGATCTGCTCTGGCTCCGTCAGATGATGCAGACTCACATTTTGTGCCTCATGTTTCCTCTTCTTTTCGTGCTTTTGCTCTCCAGAGATCCTCCTGTTCAATTGGTTATCCCAAGAATGTTGATATGGTTTATATATTGCTACAGTATTTATTAGCAATACACGAAACACTAAAAGGTTATGATAAATTCTATAATAAATACTTGTGTTTTTGAGTGTTAGATATACTGCCTATGTTTTAGGCTAGTATTATTTACAATTTGTTAATGAATGCTTCAGCATACTGTAGTATTAAGAATAGTGAACTGATAAAATGAAATACAAAGTGTAGTTTTACTACAGTAAAGTGTGGTGAATTGTAGTATAGTATACCCTATATTGTAAAAAAAAACTACAGCACTGGGTAATTTGTTTATATTACGCTTGTGTTACCACAGCAACTAGTATTACCACAACTGATTAATTGAAGTACTTTACTGTAGAACTGTTCAAAACACTGTACATGACAGGGAAAATGTCCTCCACAATCTCATCAGCAATGTGGAAGACAACAGAGACGTGTTCAATTTATTTTAGTTGCCATGATAAAATGGGATTGATAGTGAGATTTATTTGAGGAGTGAATAGTTCAGTAGGCTATAATACCTCATCAAGTTTTCCCCTATTTTTATCGGTTACATTTCTGCTTGCATTCGTTATATTTTTGTTTAAATGTTGTTTTATTTGATTAGTATGGTGCACCTTTTGGATGTTTAATAAATGTTTTTTAAAAATGTATTCTTTGCATTTAACTTCTTTTCTCTGTGTCTTAAGTGTTTGAAATTGGAAATATTTCATTATATAACAAACAACAAAAAAGGTTATGGTGGATTAGATAAAAAAATTAATATGCAAGTCTATTTTAGTATTTTGGTTATTGTTAATAAATAGTGTACAAATATAAATTATATCAAAAAGCATGAAAGGAAGAGGGAACACAAAACACAAATTGTGAGTCTGCATATAATCTCACTGAGCGAGTAGTGTACTGTGAGCGCACAAGAAATTTTGTGCGTGAGCAGTGCATATTTGAGAGAGCATGAGAAAATTTTCACGCGAGCAGCATATATTTGAGAGCTCACAAGCAGTTTTGTCCACAGAGGAAATTGGTGCACGAGCATTATATTGAAAAAGCTATGTTCATCATGCTCACTTTGTGCATGACAGTTTTGTGTTGTGAACCTGAATTGAAAGTGAATAGAATAATGGCAAGATTAAGAAAAAAATGCATCTGGTCATGGCATTGGAGTTTACATATAGGCCTGTTGTGTCTAATATGAAAATAGCCAAGCTTTACCTTTACCATACTTTCAACAGACTTTGATCATTTGTGATTCTGGCTCTTATCCTTTCTTGCATTGTCTTGAGCCTTCACGTTGCCAAATATATACTATATTGTTAGTAGCCTGGATAGGTCACCGTCATTCTGCTACATCATATCCATTTCTACTAGATGTAAAATGCTCTGCAGTACATTTAGTCATTTTAGTATGTTAAGTTCTAATTCTGTAGTTATTTTGGTGAAAGTAACTAAAAAGTAATATAAGAGTAATGTAACATATTACAATTTTGAGACAGTAATATTGTAAGGTAAGGGATTACTTTTAAATCACAGTAATAAGCAATCTGTAATGTATTACAGTTTGGAAGTAACTTGCACAACACTGCTCAGGGAGAGCATGCAAACTCCACAGAGAAACGCTAACTGATCCAGCCGAGGCTCGAACCAGCGACCTTCTTGCTGTGAGGCGACAGCACTACCTACTGCGCCACTGCTTCACCATTTATTTATTATTTATATATATTTTTTTTAGATAATAATGTTGAGTAAATAATTCATATAATTTTTTTTTTTCAAAAGAACAGTAAAACTGTTGTAGTGACAAATCAACCTATTCAATCCATTCATACCAAAATGCTGATTCGTTCTTAAACGAAACACTGCTGTGAACTGGAGGGAACTGCGCTCAATTAAGGCTAATTCACACTGCACAAACAAATGCCAACAAACATCAACAAACAAGTTGGTCATTGTGAAAAATGACTGTCAGGTTTGCACTGTCACAAACAATAATCAAATAATTAATTAAATGGTCCTTCTCAAGGCTAAAAAGAAATTTACGTGAAGCCTGTCTTGTTCCTGGATAGATTAAGATTGTCTGTTGCCATTTGTTGAAAAAATCATATCACACTGCTCAGATGTTCCACAATCCAACAAATTGAGAACATATTCAGTCGGCTGAAAATGAAGTCCGACCAATGGCAACAGAATCTGACTGTGGAAACACACTGATCCAATAAATTCAGACAGATTTGTTTGTTGCATTGTTCGTTGTGATGGGAAAGGGCTTTTCTATAACATCTGACAATATTGTCTTTACAATATTAGTAACTTAAGCCAAATGTTTGACTATAAATTCTTGATGAATTAGCCTTGACATTTTTATTTTAAATGAGCACAATCACATTTTTATAGATCATAATTGGCAGCGAGAGAACCTTTCCAGTGCGTATTTGTGTCAAACACTTAGAGCTTGAGTATACTTTAAAGTCTGTGTGAATACAGCATACAAATTATTCTATTTGATTTTTTATATCTTATATATCTGATATATAATATATATTATATATATATATATATATATATATATATATATATATATATATATATATATATATATATATATATATATATATATATATATATATATATATATATATATATATATACATATATATATATTCAGGCAAACAATCTGACAGGCAAGTTGTGAATCACACCTCTCTCTGTCTCATAAGCTTCAGTGCTAATTCTACAATGTTCAGAAACACTGACTGGGACACCCATAAGCTGTTTGTCATTGTACTATAACCAGAAAGCTGTTGTCCAAGGAGTGCCAAATAGAAAACAACACGTGCATGACAGAAGAAAACAGACTTTAATGAAGTTTAAATTATGATGGAATGCTACCTCCTTAATTCTACACGCCTGACCTTATTTAATCAATAACTCCACCCATGATGTGTCAGCATTCATCATGAGGGAGAAGCGAGTATGTGTGTGCACTGCCCCGAGCAGCTCTGCCCTGGTTTCAGTGTCTGCTGTGTGTGTGCGTGTTTGTTTAGAGTGGGGAGCAGGTGGTGAAATTTTGAGAACATGACTGACTCATAAATGATGAATATTTCAGTACCACTGCCATGGCTGGATGCATTACGTCTATGATATATAAAGCTCCATGACCTCATATCTCTCTCTTGCACACACACAATGTGTTTTGCTGAACAAACAGATGCTTAGGTGCTTCCAGGACAATAATCTAAACCCATTTCTTCTTAAGTACATATAGACAAACCCATTTCAGAGGAATTTAAAGCATTATTTGAAGACTTCGTTACTAATATTAATAAAATAGGAATAAAATAAACACTGAATTTAAAAATCCCCCAAAAAAGTGACTCAAGCTGGGATGAAAATCAACACAAACATTTCAATTCGAGCTCAGATGAAACTTGAACGACTGGTATATTAAATAGATTCAGCTTTTTTTTTTTAGATTGACAGCCTGAAGTTGAAGTGGTTATGAGAGGATGCGATTAAATCACTCTTCTCTAATTAAACAATCATTTCAATGCACGCTCACCCCCTATGGTGGAAATGTAGATTGCATTACCATGTAATATTCATTGCAGAACTGTTTCTGATTTGATGCCTCATGGATTACATGAAAGGAATTACTTGCATTTGATTTTATTTTTAGTGCCATGACCTGTCTATTTGTCTGATGGTTAAGTATGTTGGAACGCTCATCGCTATGGAATCTAAAGTGATACTGCTTTAACTTGAACTGTATCCAAAGCGTAATATCATTTGATACTCTTACATGTATGTACTGCTGCACATCATAATATATAAGAGATTAGACTGTAATTCAGATTTAGTATTTTGGCATGGCTGGAAATAGTGCGTCCGTATTTGTGTTTCATAATATGATCATTGTCCAAGAATTATTAATTCATGAAATCAAGTACTTAAAACATTAACTATCAATCAATCAATCAATCATTTATTATTATCATGTCATAAAAAAGCTTTTGTAAGTTAGCAAATCACTTTATTTGATACACTTTCAGGATTAGACCAGGATTAGAATGATTACTATATTAATAAACAATGGTATTTTGGTGCTTCAGCAAACCCTATGGCTGTACCACAATTCTTTCTCATATTACTGACTTTCTAACCATTTCTGTCAACTCAGTAGTTTGAGTGTGACTGCCCTTGCAATTCTCTTTATTCCACATGTGCTGGGAAGAACTGTCTTTGTATTCCTTTCTTTAAGCTCTCTATTGGTGGCATTAATGTGACTGTTACTTAATGATTATAAATGTCCATGACTATTATTTGGAAGATTCTCTGGACCCCGGACTGTAACATCTGCCCTCAGCTTTGTCACCCTTAAAGGTGAAGTGTGTAATTATTTTGATGTTATAATACATTGTCCTAATGTGCAGAGACAACTATAAATAAAATATTTGTTGGCTCATTTCCTGAGGATTGGACATATGGTGGCACTCTGGCCCTGTTTACACTTGGTACTAAAATATATTTTCAGCTATTTGTGGATGTGAATCACACTAAATAATAGGTGTAAGCAAAATTGAAAACTTCGTCATGATGTGAATGCAAATTACCACCATTGACACTCTTTACAGGATGTATAGGAATGACCATATGGGATTTAAACTTTGCTGTCTATAATATTTTGGCTTGCTGTTGAAAATATGATAAAATAGTTCTGATGTGTGTATATATATATATACAACCCCAAATCAGACTTTTTACTTGTATTTCATTGCAGACAATACAATTTTTTAATAGGTTGTTTTTTCTAAATAAACACATGTTCAAATTTTGCTTCTTGCAACACATTTAAAAAAAAGTTGTATCAGTAAAGCATTTACCACTTTGTAATGTTTACAACACTTAAACATAGACCTTACATTTTAGCGTTAATAGTGCCTTCACAGAAGTGCAACTTACCTTTGCCAAGGGCACTGACATAACTCCATACCATGACAGACCCTGGCCTTTGGACTTGTTGCTGGTAACAGTTTGGATGATCCTTTTCTACTTTGGTCCAGAGCACACGGCGTCCATTTTTCCCAAAATAATAACTGAAATACTGATTCATCTGACAACAGTACATGTTTCCACTGTGTAATGGTCTATCCCAGATGCATTCGAGGCCCAGAGAAGTCAACAGTGCTTCTGGACACTGTTAACATTTTGGCACAGTACAGTTTTAAGTGAAATTTGTGGATGCTACTACGTATTGTGATACTTGACAAAGGTTTGCGAAAGTAGTCCTGAGCCCATGAGGTGATATCACTTATAGATGTATGCCGATTCTTGATGCAGTGCCGCTTGAGGGATCAGAGATCATTTTTGCTCAGCTTAGAATTGGATTCTTGTCCTTTGCACACTGAAATTCCTCCAGATTCCTTGAATCTTTTAATTATGTTATGCACTGTTGATGGTGAAATATCTTTCTTTGAGGAACATTGTTTTTAAACATTTTAATCATTTTCTCATATATCTGTTGGCAAACTGGCGATCCTCTGCCCATCTTTGCTCCTAAAGGAATAGACCTTTCTTGGATGCTGCTTTTGTACCAACTCCTAATTACAGTTACCTGTTGCATCACCTGTTTCAATCACATTATTATGAATAAAATACAAGTCAAAGTAAATTTGGAAATTTCAATACTTCCTTTTTTTATTTGCATTTTCTATACTGTCCCAACTTTTTCTGATTTGTGGGTGTACAAAAATATATAACTACACTCAAGGGAACACATCTTGCATTTTGCTGAAAATATTTATTTAAAACCAAAACAACACAATTCTTGAGGGGTTTTTTTTGGAACAACTTAATTGTTTTATGTTTAATCTATTTAAATTTGTGAAAACTAAAAAGTTAACTTAATTTCTTCACGTTGTCCCAATTCAAATTGATTGTGTGGAACTTAGCATTTTTATATACAAAAAACACAACAGTTAATTTAGTCAGAAATGTACAGGCATATATTTGAATGTTTGAATGACTACAAATTGCATTTTTGAATTATTCTCTCATCCACTGCCTGTGCATTTCTTTGGTGAAACTTTTCAAAACCATTTTATGTTCAAAAAAATAATTATTTTATTTTATTTTATTTTATTTTATTTTAAGCAACGGACAGGGTCACAAATCACCAAAACAATTGTGGCATGATGAAAAAACAATACCCCATCCTCCCTTAATGATTTCATTTGTTACATTCCATCTTATTCCTTGTGATTTGAGAGTACAGTATGTACATTGTGTGAACTTATTCTGCAATATTAGATCAAAAGATCATAGAAATCCTTTTTACCTTCACCAACCCTGCTTCATCTGAACATAGTTTGACAGTGGTGGAAAGTGTACAAAATAGAAAGATATACATGCCAGGTGTAAACAGGAATGTGTCCCCCTTTTTGCAATTCAATTGCAATTCAATCTTAATACCTGTTGTGAACAGGGCCTGTGCCACTTTGAAAACAGTAAATGTGTGAAACCTAGAAATTCTATGCTTACTTGAGACAATTATGGCTTCCTACCAAACCAGTGTTAACGTCATAGCTTATGTTACCTAAATTACAAAAGTAAGTATTTTCGTCATTTTTCATGGAGTAGGGTTTTGCACAATGAAACATCGGTGCAAATTATTTGTACATATGCATTCCTTAATAATAAAATGCTAATAATTTTGATCATTCAAATCATGTAAATATAAGTTGGTGTGAGGTACAGTATTTATCTTTATTATCCCGCCTCTGTTTGTGTGCGAGTTGTGTCTACACCGCTCAATGTAATGAACATGTCAGTCCTCGTCTCTTATTAATTATCACCAACCACAACCTGCTAATCATGATAAGCAAGAGTTACAGGAAGTTAAGTGTGGAATTTAGATTAGACACTAAATATCTGTGTGTGTATGTGTCTCTCCCTGTGATTGTGTGTTGGTGATGATTACTATTTGATGTTGTACGTTCAGTATTGCCAATATTGGTTGTGGTTCTCTATCATTTTAGAATGAAACTTCTCTCAGTGTTTAATTCATTGAGACATTCTTTAGAAATGAAAAACACTCAAGAAAATGAAAGTGAAGTGTTTCGGGACCTGCACTTAGTGAAAGAGCTCATTAATGCTTCAAAATGCAGCAGAGAAAACACTCAATATATCTTTTTATAACCACCACCATCTGCATAATGAAATCCTCCTTCAGATGAGGATTGTGTGTGTATATGAGACACACAGATGTTATGTTACTGTGTAAGCTATAGGATTGCAATATAGAAAAGTCATGATGTTTTGATGATGTCTTATGCACAAGATGTTACCTGGTTCAAAAAAACGGACACATAATATAACAGTTATAGACAACAGAAAAAAACTTTCAACTTAATAGGTTTTTAGCACAAATTGCTCACCAAAAATAGCCAAATTAAACTAAACTAAACTAATTTAAAATGAACTAAACTAACCTAATTTAAACTAAACTAAACTAAACTTATCTAAACTAAACTAAACTCATTTAAACTAAACTAAATTAAACTAAACTATACTACACTAACTTAAACTAAATTAATTTAAACTAAACTAAACTGATTTAAACTGAACTAATTTAAACTAAACTAAACTAAATTAAACTCATTTACACTAAACTAAACTAATTCAAACTAAACTAAACTAATTTAATTTAAACTATACTAAACTAAACTCATTTTAATTCAACTAAACTAATTTAAACTAAACTAAACTAAACAATGAAAATAATTTAAACTAAACTAAACTAATCTAATTTAAACTAAACTAACTTAAACTAAACTAATTTAAACTAAAGTAAACTAAACCCATTTAAACTAATCTAAACTAATTGAAACTAAACTAAACTAATCTAATTGAAACTATACTAAACTAAACTCATTGTGACTGAACTAATTTAAATGAAACTAACTTAAACTTAACAAAACAACTAAACTAATTTAAACTAAACTATACTAATCTAATTTAAACTACACTAAACTAATTTAAACTAAACTAATCTAATTTAAACTAAACTAATTTAAACTAAACTAAATTAATTTAATCTAAACTAATTTAAACTAAACTAATTTAAACTAAACTAAACTAATCTAATTTAAACTAAACTAATTTAAACTAAACTAAACTAATCTAATTTAAACTAAACTAAGCTAAACTAACCTATTTTCAACTAAACTAATCTAATTTAAACTAAACTAAACTCATTTAAACTAAACTAAACTAATTCAAACTAAGCTAAACTAAACTAATTTAATTTAAACTATACTAAACTAAACTCATTTTAATTAAACAAAACTAATTTAAACTAAACTAAACAACAAAAATAATGTAAACTAAACTAAACTAATCTAATTTAAACTAAACTAACTTAAACTAAACTAATTTAAACTAAAGTAAGCTAATTTAATCTAAACTAATTTAAACTAAACTAATTTAAACTAAAGTAAACTCAACCCATTTAAACTAATCTAAACTAATTTAAACTAAAATAAACTGATCTCATTGAAACTATACTAAACTAAACTCATTGTGACTGAACTAATTTAAACGAAACTAACTTAAACTTAACAAAACAACTAAACTAATTTAAACTAAACTATACTAATCTAATTTAAACTACACTAAACTAAACTAATTTAAACTAAACTAATCTAATTTAACCTAAACTAATTTAAACTAAACTAAATTAATTTAATCTAAACTAATTTAAACTAAACTAATTTAAACTAAACTAAACTAATCTAATTTAAACTAAACTAATTTAAACTAAACTAATCTAATTTAAACTAAACTAAGCTAAACTAAACTAACCTATTTTCAACTAAACTAATCTAATTTAAACTAAACTAAACTAAACTAAACTAAACTAAACTAAACTAAACTAAACTAAACTAAACTAAACTAAACTAAACTAAACTAAACTAAACTGGGCATACTCGAGATGTGTATATACAGCTAGAGCTTTATACAATACAACTTGTTTTAAAGAATCTACACAGAATCAATAACAGTGGGAATGAATTATAAAAATAATTCAGGGGCGACACGGTGGCTCAATGGTTAGCACCGTTGCCTCACAGCAAGAAGGTCGCTGATTCGAGTCCCAGCTGGGTCAGTAGGTGTTTCTGTGTGAAGTTTGCATGTTCTCCATGTGTTTGCGTGGGTTTTCTCTGGGTCCTCCAGTTTTCCCTACAGTCCAAACACATGCGCTATAGGGGAATTGAATAAGCTAAATTGGCTGTAGTTTATGAGTGTATGGAGGTTTCCCTGTACTGTGTTCTGTGTTCCCTGTATTCTGTCCAACCGGATAATCCTCACACAAAAATACAACTTTTATTACATTTGGGCCTTAAATACGAACGCAAGAATTGAAAAGCTAACACTAGGCTATAACGGACTACAGTGCCTTCAGGGCGCTCACCTGTGACATCAGCACCACCCTGCTACACTGAAAAAAATGATTCATTGGATTTACTTAATTTTTTTAAGGCAAGCTGTTGCAAATAATTCAATTGGGTTAAATTTAAGCAAACAATTTTAGTTGAATTTACTCAATTTATATGGGCTGGATTTAAACAATCAAATTAAGTTGGATTTACTCAATTTATATGTGTTAAGTTTAAACAATCAAATTAAGTTGGATTTACTCAATTTATATGTGTTGAGTTTAAACAATCAAATTAAGTTGGATTTACTCAGTTTTTTAAGTTACCTTCATCCAATGAAATTTAGTTAGTTCACTACAATTTAATTGTTATTCCTACTTACATGTATTTATTTTTAATGTCTAAAATGATCATTGAACTGCTTGCAAATACACTTTGAAATGACACGTGACCAAGTTTGTTTTGAATTCATTTTAATGACTTTTTAAGATGCAATTTCTAACAAAACATAAATCACTGCCTATAAGTGCTTTAGCAGCACACCATAAAACAAAAACTGTTTGTACAGCACATTTAATTTAAACCAACACATAAAAGAAAACTCTATGAAGTCATAGAATGACTTGGTGTGTGTGTCATACGAATTGCAGTTTGCTCCAATACACAAAATAATCAACTGATTAACTTAAAAAATTAACTTATTAACAGATTGAGCAACTATGGATTTGAATAAATACAAAGTTTATGGAATGCGCACGCTCTCGCTCTCTTACACACACACACACGCACGCCCGCACACACACACGCACACACACACACACAATTTGTAAAAAGTTTTAACTAAATACAAGTCTTAAGTCAACATTTAAAACAAGTTCCTACAGCAAAGTAAACCTACACTACACAAAACCTATCCTACACTAAGTCGCAATTTGTATGTGATATACATATGGTTGTTGAGCATTTATCAACACTTCAATGCTTCAAATTACAGTATCACACTGTTTTTCAGTATGAGAACCTTTGAGGAGAGCTTGTCAGAGTTCATCTGCATGAGTACTTTTTGGGCAAACTCGTAATAGTATTTGAGCTCTTTTGGGTAAGCCAAATCAAGCACATAAATTGCCCCCAACATCAGTGCACAGGCTTGTGCAACAGATTTTATCTGTTCAAGAATCACTGTTCCATCAACAACGATGCCAATGTCGTCATAATCTCCAAAATCTCCTCCTTCCTTTTTGATGACACATATGGCCATGGCAATGTTTGTCAGGTCCGTCAAAAATTCTTCTTTTTGGTTGCCCTATATTTGAATAAAAAGAAACTATTATTAGAAATTGTTTTTGAAACAAATTTTGTGAAAAGTCAGTAGAAATCAAATGTAAATAAAACCAAAACCTTAACGGCCCTCCCCACACCCACATTTATACCTCTGGAATATTATAACAATCATTTATGATTGCATATTGGCAAACATCACACTGGGCAAACAAATATTTGTGCGTAATCTGCAAGTACGACTTCTTCACAATTATTTACAGGGTTTATCCAGGTTTTATCAGGGTAAATTTAAGATCTTTTAAGACTAACTAAAAAGAATTTTGGAAAAAATAATTGAAGGGCAAACAATACAGCAATATGTTGAAAACTACATATAATGTCAAGAAAGCATTATTGCATTATTAATCAAATAATATTACACAAGGTTTAAGGCTTGAAAACCACTGATTTGGCCACTTGAATGTGGAAATAACTTCTGATCAGACCCATTGTATAGTAATATACCTGGTCATAATTGTTCACCTTAACCCTTCTGTATTGTTCAAATTTACTACCCTTTCCTTATGTTAGTTGCTGTTTTTTTATTGCCCTTTTGACTTCCATGATAACAACGTTTTTTGGATGCAAATACATGACAGCATGTAATCATGCATTGTTGCTGGTTTTCTTCCCTGTTCAGTAGGTTTATTTTGTCATTTTTACTGTTGATGATCAGTTGGCAGCATTAACCCTTTAGATAGGCCCGTGCAAAAAAGTTTCTGGCTTTTATATGAAGTTCTTTGGAGTATAACAGTAAATGATAGTGTGTGTGCATAAATACACTTACTATGTTTACTATATGTCTGAGAAAATTTAAATAAGCAACTCTCAAAACAATGTGTGCAAAGTCTCTCTCTCACACAAACACACAATACTCTGTATAACTATACAAAAGCCACAAACTTTTTGCAAAGTTTTGCTCTGCAACTGATGAATCAACTATAAAAAAATGACTAATTTTACGTCTTCCTAAAAAGAAAAACTATCAAAGATCAAAAATATTTAATATGCTATCATGACCTTGCAACTAAAGAACATTGTTATAACGGAAGTCAATGGGGCAAAATCAGCCACAAACATAACAAAAGAGTAATAAATTTGCCCAGAGTGTATTGTTGAGGTTTTTAAAAATTTCAAAACATTTTCTCAAAATATGAGTAAAAATAAAATGTCACCAAAATGAGCTCAAACTAAGAAATCTGTGGCCAAATTAATATCTCCAACAGCACATA
The DNA here is from genome assembly GCF_903798145.1 of Danio aesculapii. Lineage (NCBI taxonomy): Eukaryota > Metazoa > Chordata > Actinopteri > Cypriniformes > Danionidae > Danio > Danio aesculapii. The sequence continues at coordinate 57,299,483 of NC_079441.1, forward strand.
AGGCTTAAGAATAATAGTGCACAGGTAAAATAAACATTGGCGAATGAAATCTAAGTTTACATGATCTTTCTCTGACTCGAGTAACGCCATAATCTCTGTCCCATGCTCTCTTGTTTGCTCATTGTGGGCGTGGCCGCGGTTGGTTTGGGGACTGTAGAGAATGAAGGTGTGCTCAGAGTATAAACAGGTCTATACATTTATATAGCGTTCATATTGCAAAATATAATAGTCATATATTCATTATATATATATATATATATATATATATATATATATATATATATATATATATATATATATATATATATATATATATATATATATATACATACACACCTTGATGCAAAATTTATGACCTCTCAAATTTAAGACTTTTTATGACCTAAAATTTTAACTTAATACTTAAGACTTTTCAAAGACCCACAGGACCTCTGCAAATAATAAAAAAGTACAATGATAATAAATCAAATTTAATTGGACAAATTGATAAGACATGTATATTTATTTAATTAGTGTTTTTAAATGTTTTTAAACATTTTTAATTAAACCAAAATAATATAAATATATTAAGTATATTTTAAATGTATAAGTATACAAATTTAAAACTTTAATTTATCCTTTAAAAAAAGTCATGTTTTATTATTAGATTAAACATTTTTAAAAAGTTATTCAGCAATACATTTTTGATTGTTGATACGGCCCCCCCAAAAAATTTAATTCAAGTTAAGTTGCTTTTAAACAGTAATTTTAATCTTAACATAAACATAAATTTTCTCTTTTTTGGACAAAAGTGTTATACTTGTACTTTTGTGAATATTTGTTTGTAATTTAGAAATTATAATACTGTTTAAAAAGACTGATCGCACAAGTATAAGTGCACAGCTGCGCGCAAGGCAGGCGCCGTAGGTCACGCCAATCACTCAATGCAGAAGTAAAAAGCAGGTTTAAGGCCGGATGTGCACTGTGCAATTTTGAGCCAAATTCTGATTTGTGACTCTTCTTTGAATGCAATGTACAGGAGGAACAAAGAGGTATATAACCACTCTTGATCGGCAATCAGATAGTCGAATCATTTTATGGCAGGTTAGACATTTTGGTCTGCGCTCTTGAGAGAATCACGGAGTTGAATTAGAGCTGTTGACTGAGTTGACTGAGTACTGTGAAAACTAGGGATGCAAAAATAACATTTACTTACACTTCACTTGTTACAAACCTGTTTGAGTTTCTTTGTTCTGATAAACACAACATAAGATAATTTGAAAAATGATAAAAACCGGTAACCATTGACTTCCATAATATGTTTTTCCTACAATGAATGTCAATGATTACTGGTTTCTAACATTCTTCAAAATATTTTCTCTTGTGTTCAACAGATAAAAAGAAACTTAAATGTTTGGAACCATTTCATAGTGAGTGAATAGTGAGTAAATTTCCCTTTTTGGGTGAATTATCCCTTTAAGGACTATTCAGATTTTTCAGAGCAACATATTTAGTTAAAAGACTGTTTACTGTAATGTGTAGTGATAAATATTTAGCAGTTACTTACCATAAAAAATTGATGGAAAATTCCAACTGCAGTACTGGACAGAAAATGTATTTAAACCCCTGACCAAGGAACTCAGCAAAGGAAACTTGTTGTACAGTACCTCAAATGAAAGAAAATACATGATTATCATTTTAGGTTCAAAATTCAGCATAAGTAACAACATGACCAACTTCTTAAACATATTGTTTACTGATCAATTATGTTAGGCAACATTTAGATAAATTACTTACTAAACATATCGCAGAACATGTGATTAATATGATTAGTTAGGGATATTTTTATACCAACAACACTAATAAGGTTAGCAAGAACTTTTTCTTCAGTACAACATTAAATATTTTAGCTGAATTTTCTTTAATGTTCTACTGAAGAAAAAAAGTCTCCCTGTGAGAGAGTAAACTAATGGGGAATTTTTGGGTGAACTACCCCTTTAAAGTCTGTTTTTTTTAATCAGTGATTTTCACTGCCTGATTGATATGATATAAAGTGGGTCTCAGGCCAGACAAAGCACTGCATTAAATTCCATTCTTCAGCGCCATGTCTTAAAAATATGTAAATTTATTTTACCACAATATTTTCCATGGAGTTTTAGCACTCGTCTGCATGTCTGCATGTGTTTTTACATTTGGACAACTAAATGAATGGTTAAGCCTATTTAACGGATTTTATTTTAATTAAATTACATTATTGTTGATGTAAAAGGCACTTTATGAATCTAAAAAAAAAAGTCACATTACCTTAACCTTTCGCTGGACGTTTATCGGTGGCTGATAAACACTTGCTGTGCATATAAGTTAGCCCATTAGGAGTATTATAACCCCAACGACATAATTACAGCATCTCACTTGCGTCAAAAATTCAAAAACTGTAGAAATGGACGCCCTTTAAGTTACGTTAAAAGTTAATGTTAAGCCAGTATGGGCACACATTGGACAACCTCCTAAGACAACGTAGCACTGCCCTAACGCCAGACCAAATCGTTCTATAACAAAATCATTATGATACTGTCCGTTCACAACTATCTAAAACGCATGTTTAATGTTACCCATAGTAAAAGCTACGGCAAATTCACAAAGGACTGAGCTAACGTTAGCAACGTAACGTTAACTTTTCTCGTTTGGAATGGCGGATCACGGACACAGTCGTCACATCAAAGAAAATGCTTATTCTCTTGAAAATAACCATTTACTTCATTAAAAACATTATATACCAAGTCTACATAAATACATTCTTGCTAAAAAGAATCTTAAATATATTCTGCGACATAAAAGCGAGATTTGTCAAACCGTGTGTAACCTAACTTGAGAGCGCGCTCGACCGTTGGTCGGTCGCTGTGAAATTTAAAAACGACCAAAATAGACAGTCCGAACGAGACCATTTTATGCGTACATGTAATCAACAAAGTATTTTCTGTAATAAACAGTCTGTTACAATATAAAATGTGACTTACTGTGCAAATGGATGTACAAAAATCCGGGTCTGGCGTCTTCCTTCAATCTGACTGGATTCTGAAGAGCAAAAACTCCTGTGGGCTTTGGCGCCGAGGCAAAGGGACATAACGCGCATGCGCACAAAACAAACATAATTTCTTCTAATAGACTTTAATTAATTAATTCAGATTGGTTCAAAACACATATAATTCACTTAAAACCGATTATAAAATATTTATTAAAATCAACAACTAAATTAAATTGTTTAAAATTAACAAAATTGAATTATGTTTAATTTAATAGAGGCCTAAATCATTTTTTTCATTGTACAGACAACTTTTCAAGCTTTTTTTTTAGAAATATGCTCCATGACAAAGATTTACTCTCTCGGTTTATTATATTATAATCCACGCTATATATTATAAACAAATAAACACCCCAAAACACATAGATCTGCCTGCCTTTTGGATAGTTTTTTACGTGGAAAATACATGTTGTTTAGTTTTACGGTTGTTGTAAAAGTTTTAAAACTGTATGTATAAATGTGTCAACATGGTATTATCATAAGACATATTTAAATAAGTGTATTGATCACGTTAAAATGACAGTTAATATGAATGTATTTTTTTACACATTTATTCACACGTTTGCATTACTGAAAGCAGGAAAGAGACAGGCTGCACTGGTAAGCTGTATCCCCATAATATCATTTAATTAAAATAAATTTTTAAAACTTGACAGTTTTTACAAGTGAAGGAATTATTAGAATAATTATAAATTAGAAATAATTAGAATAATTAGAAAAAAAAATGCTACAAACTATAAAACACTATTCATTAAAATACTTAAATAACAGACAATTGCAAATGCCCAACACAAGCGAGCTGCGTTCCAGACCAGATCAGCTCGATGACGTATAATGTCTCCGACACCGCCTGTAGTCCCATTTAGCAACTTGATAGCAACCATCTTATTAAAGAAGTGTAACCAATTTCAAAAATCAAGAGTGTGATGTAAGTGATGTGTTTTATGTCGTAGAACAAAACGTGGAAGTATCTTGAGTTTGTGTTGGCCACGGACCTTATTGAAAAAACCCATTGACTTTGGGACGAGGGAACCGGAACTGCTAAAATGCTAACTCGCTTCCGGGGTTTTGATACAAATTGATGTCATAGTTCCTCCACTCTATGTGTGCTCATGCTTCATTTGCAGAAAATTATGTTATTTTTTCCCATAATTTACTTTGATTATCTACAGCTACTCAGCTAGCATGAAAGCCACTGTCATATTTCCTAGTTCCTCTGTAAGGCCCGCCCTCAAGAGGCTCTTATTGGTCAGCTAACATAATGTGCTGTGATTTGCGAATCGGTTCCACGTCCCCAGGAAGCATCACACCTCTACATGCACATGCTTTGCCGTTGTGTAAATACTTTCAATCAGTGTAGCTGTTAGCCACATCAGTTTGAGCCTGAATCAGACAGAAAATGAAGAGGACACAGCTCAACCTCACACCTGCTCTCTAAAATAAAATCTGTGTCTTACACATGCTTATAGCCCCAATATACGCAATATGAAATGTTCACATGTCTTTTGTGAGTTTGTTATTTGAGTAGAACACATGGAAAGGACTGCATAGAAAGACAATGCACGCTCTGGTGAAGACTTTACGTCCTTGCTACAACATACCATTAATGGTAGACATTGTGTATGTCATAGATCAATTTTAACAAATAAAAACACTTACAGGTTGTGGCTCACAATCCACAGCTTCTTCTATTATGGTTGGAGTTGCTACTTAGCCGAATCTAGCACTGAACTAGGAGAGTAGCTGTCCTTTGTCAAATGCTAAAGCTATATATTTTATAATTCATTCATTCATTCATTTTCTTTTCGGCTTAGTCCCTTTATTAATCCTGGGTCGTCACAGTGGAATGAAGCTCCAACTTATCCAGCACATGTTTTAGGCAGCGGATGCCCTTCTACATTTACATTTTACATTTACATTTAGTCATTTAGCAGACGCTTTTATCCAAAGCGACTTACAAATGAGGACAAGGAAGCAATTTACACAACTATAAGAGCAGCAGTGAACAAGTGCTATAGACAAGTTTCAGGTGTGTAGAGTCTAAGAAGCAAAGCATTAGTAAAAAATTTTTTTTTTTTTTTTTGAGAGAGAGAGAGAGAGAGAGAGAGAGAGAGAGGGCACAGTTAGTGGTATAGCCAGAGAGGCAGTTGCAGATTAGGAAGGAAAGTGGAGACTAAACAGTTGCGTTTTTAGTCGTTTCTTGAAGACAGCAAGTGACTCTTCTGTTCTGATGTAGTTAGGAAGTTCATTCCACCAACTGGGCAGATTGAATGTGAGAGTTCGGGAAAGTGATTTCTTCCCTCTTCGGAATGGAACAACGAGGCGACGTTCATTCACAGAACGCAAGTTTCTGGAGGGCACATATATCTGCAGAAGTGAGAGCAGATACGAAGGAGCAAAGCCAGAGGTCGCTTTGTAAGCAAACATCAGAGCTTTGTATTTGATGCGGGCAGCAACTGGCAGCCAGTGCAAACGGGTGAGTAGCGGAGTGACATGTGCTCTTTTGGGTTCATCATAGACCACTCGTGCTGCTGCGTTCTGAAGCAACTGAAGAGGTTTGATAGAACTAGCTGGTAGCCCGGCTAGCAGAGAGTTGCAATAGTCCAGTTTGGAGAGAACAAGAGCTTGAACAATGAGTTGAGCTGTATGTTCAGATAGGAAGGGTCGGACCTTTCTGATGTTATAGAGTGCGAATCTGCAAGATCGAGCAGTTCTAGAAATGTGGTCAGAGAAGTTCAGTTGGTCATCAATCGTTACTCCAAGGCTTTTTACCATTTTGGATGCAGTGATGGTTGCTCCATCCATCTGGATTGAAAAGTTATGGTGTAGAGTCGGGTTGGCAGAAACTTCAAGCATTTCCGTTTTCGTGAGGTTAAGCTGAAGATGATGATCTTTCATCCAGTGTGAAATGTCTGACAGGCAGGCTGAAATGCGAGCTGGAACCGAGGGATCATCAGGGTGAAAAGAGAGGTATAGCTGGGTGTCATCAGCATAGCAGTGGTAGGAAAAACCATGTTTCTGGATGACTGTTCCTAAAGATGCCGTGTAGATAGAGAAGAGAAGTGGCCCAAGAACAGAGCCCTGAGGTACCCCAGTGTTTAGATGCTGTAGGTTGGACACCTCTCCCCTCCACGACACCCTGAATGACCTGTCCGAGAGGTAAGAACTGAACCATTGAATAACAGTGCCTGCGACGCCCAGTGACTCAAGCGTAGATAGCAGGATCTGGTGGTTTACAGTGTCAAAAGCAGCTGATAAATCCAGCGAGATAAGGACAGATGATGTAGAGTCTGCTTTAGCCAGTCTGAGATCCTCCACGACCGAGAGCAGGGCAGTCTCAGTTGAGTGGCCTTTCTTAAAGCCAGATTGCTTGTTGTCCATGAGGTTGTTTTGAGTAAGAAAGGCTAGGACTTGATTGAACACTACTTTCTCCAAAATCTTGGCCATGAATGGAAGCAGGGATACCGGTCGGTAGTTTTCAAGTAGCGTTTGATCCAGGTTGGGTTTCTTTAGCAGTGGGGTTACCCTAGCCTGCTTAAATGAAGTAGGGAATAGACCAGAGTCAAGAGATGTGTTAATTATGTGAGTCAGTGTTGGTATGACTACAGGAGAAATGGCTTGCAAGAGATGAGAGGGAATGGGATCAAGCGGACAGGTGGTTGTATGGCTTGATAGCACGAGATTGGACACCTCAGACTCAGAGAGCTGGGAAAAAGAGGTGAGTGTGTGGGGTGTTGGTGGTGTATCTTGCATGTTTGTTGTAGGTGCAGCAAATTGAGCACTGATTTTTGCAGTTTTGGTGCAAAAGAATGTAGCAAAGTCATCAGTAGTTAGTGTGGAGGATGCTGGTAAAAGAGGAGGATAGAGGAGGGAGGAAAATGTTTTAAAAAGTAAGCGAGGATTAGTGGCACTGTTGACTTTCTGACGGAAGTATGTCTGCTTTGCAGAAGTAACCTCAGTCGAGAAAGAAGACAGAAGAGTTTGGTATGTTATGAGCTGTTCAGGATTTTTAGTTTTTCGACAACTTCTCTCAGCAGCCCGAAGTTTTGAGCGATGCTCACGGAGAACATCGGAGAGCCAGGGTGCAGGAGGACTGGCCCGGGTTGGCCTGGATGTAAGAGGGCATAGTCTGTCTAGACATGATGTTAGCGTGGAGCAGAGTGTATCAGTGGCACTGTTCGTATCAAGTGCAGAGAGTTTGCAAGATGGAGGAAGAGAGTTAGAAACAATGGTGGATAGTCTATTGGGTGAGAGAGAGCGTAGGTTTCTGCGAAAGGCAACTAGAGTTGGAGTGTGTGGCGGCTCAGGAGTAATGTGAATGTTGAGAGAGAGAAGAAAATGATCCGATGTTTGTAGTGGAGTTACTAGTGTTTGATCAGCGAGGCAATGTCGAGTGTAAATAAGGTCTAGTTGATTACCTGATTTGTGAGTAGCAGAAGTAGGTGCTCTTTTGAGGTCAAAAGATGCAAGCAGAGTCTGGAAGTCAGCAGCTTGAGGTCTTTCAATGTGGATGTTGAAGTCACCTAGCACCAACAAGGGAGTGTCATAATCAGAAAAAGATGAGAGAAGAACATCCAGTTCATCTAAGAAGTGACCTAATGTACCCGGTGGGCGGTAGATGACAACCACATTTATGCGGAAGGGGTGGATAATGGTGACTGCGTGGAATTCAAAAGAGCTGATTTTTGGCAGGGACGGTCTCTGAGTGAATTTCCATTCTTTGGAAATCAGTAGTCCAGTCCCACCCCCTCTCCCTGTCTGACGAGGAGTGTGGGAAAGAGAGAAATTAGTAGAAAGAGCTGCATGTGTAGCAGTGTCCTCCGGTCTCAACCAGGTCTCAGTTAGAGCCATGAGACTAAAGTCAGAATGAGTGGCTATGGAGGTAATAAAATCTGCTTTGTTAACAGCAGATTGACAATTCCAGAGGCTCACAGAGAGAGAGAGTTGTGAAATAAAAGATACATGAATTGATCGAAGGTTGTGAGGGTTGCGTCTGCAGCGTACCTCCCGTGTTTTGCGAGTGTTAGTAACAACAGGAATTAGTAAACACATGATAAAAGTGCAAGGAAAACAATAATGAGTGCAGAGATAAAGTAAAATAATAAAGTAAAAGTACTCAAGTGCTTTGTCGGTGTCTTTGCTCGGTGGAGTCGCGCAGGTAGAGTCGATGGTCTTTACACTCGTCGGTCTTAGTCGCGCAGGTAGAGTCGATGGTCTTTACACTCGTCGGTCTTCACACGAGGCGGGCTTCACACTCGTCGGTCTTCACACGAGGCGGGCTTCACACGAGGCTGCCGCAACCGCTGCCGTGGTGAGACTAGTCGCTTATATACACCCCCGAGCGCTTTGCTGATTGAGCTCAGCTGGACACGCCTCGAGAGTAAAAAACACCCGAAATTGCAGCGGCGGGGGCGCGAAAAAACCTCCGGCTCGGCACACAAGCTCTTACAGTAAACAAAGGAAACAGTGGCTAAAGCTGCAACCCATCTTTGGGAAACATCCATACACACTCTCTCACACTCATACACTACGGACAATTTAGCCTTCCCAATTCACCTTTACCACATGTCTTTGGACTGTGGGGGAAACTAGTGCACCCGGAGGAAACCCACGCGAATGCAGGGAGAACATGCAAACTCCACACAGATACGCCAACTGACCCAGCTCGAACCAGCAACCTTCTTGCTGTGAGGCGACAGCACTACCTACTGCGCCACTGCATCGCCTTTTATAATTCAATGGAACATAATAAAACTGTAAGCACTTCTCTCTTTGTGTCGTGTCCTTGGAATCTCAAATGCAGATATAGAAGAAGATCTGTGGAAATAGCGGCATTTAGCTTTCTCTGCTGTTACATTACAGCACCTCTGACCCCATCCCTTTGCTGCATGGGGTATATTAGCATAACCTGAAGCATTTGTGATCTCACAAGCCCGGATGCATTTTTTTGTAGTCCCCCAACTTTGTTCACTATAGGATTTGCTAAGCTAGCTCTCTAAAAGCCAATGTCTCCCTTTACATAGAATTTTGAGTGTATTACGTTTAAAGATGTTGTTTATGTTCACACAGCTACAGCTAAATAACATATCTTAGTGCAGTGGTTCTCAAACTTTTAAGCCAGCGACCCCCAATGTAAGATCGTCAAGAACGTGCAACCCCCCCACTACCAAAGCATACACAAACAATAAAAATAACTTTTAAGCTGATCACAATATTTTAACTACATTTACTATACATTACAGGGCTGGAAATTAACACCATGAGCACCATTACTACAAGTTTTATAAACATATTTATTGCATTTGAAATCAACACTTATCAAAACTAACAAGCAAAAAAAAAAAAAAAAAAAAAAAAAAAAAAAAAAAAAAAAAATATATATATATATATATATATATATATATATATATATATATATATATATATATATATATATATATATATGCATGCATGAGGAAAAAATGTCTCGATGAAATCCCGTTATCACAAGAAAATACATTTTTATAACATAATTGAGTGACCAAAAGATACACGGATCGCTCACCGGCCTTACACGCACTGCTTAACATGAATGGATCAGTTAACGATAACTGTGCTGTGTTCTCACGGGTGGTGTCAGATATTGCACAGATGCTTTTGACATATACCTTATTATTTGCATACATCATTTTAATAGCAATACCAGTGTTTTCGTGAGCTGCAATATTAGTTTAATCTTAGTCAGTGCAAGCCCTTTTGTGATGGTGTACATGGTGTTACATTTTACATATAGCTGCCACTTGCACGGCTGACAGCATCTTGACGATTAAATGAAGGATTAAACAGAACTTCTTCTGCTTAAAATGTAGATGTAGATGTGGCAAACAGTTACCTGAAAATTCCGTCCCACAGACTTGACAGTGAATGCTTTAGTTATTTTCATAGCGGACTTGAAGCCAATGGAAGTCTTTTATCCACTCTTAGAAAAATGTAGATGGTGGATTAACATTCACCACATGATCAGTAATCAGATGTGCCATTATTTGTAGCTTTAGGTGGTTTCTAAAACAAAATCTGTCAGTGTTGTTTTCATTCTCTCATCTTCAGCGCGTTACATTTTTGCGGTTGTAGCTCAGCCTGAATGCAGGCTTGACTGAGTGATTGACAGCTGATTTTAACCTATCCATTCACTTTCAGTTCTAGAACAGTGGGCCAATAAGAAGAGCGCGAAGGCAGGCAAGCGTTGTGGGCTTTGTTTACTGCAGCAAGTTGACATGTCAACAGTTTTAAACTGTTCCTGAGCGCTGCTTTTTAAGTGCAAAGATGCATAATGCCTGAATGTGTCCTAAATACTTTATGAATTTAGTCAAAACAGACAGTTCCGATGACTGTCCACAGTTTCCTCAACATTTTTAGATTTGCGAATTAGAAATGCGTGCTGTATTGATAACTAACGAGTTAACTACTTTGCTGCACAGTTATGATGTTCCATTCACTTGCAGGGGTCGCGACCCCCAGTTTGAGAACCACTGTCATAGTGGACCATCCCTTCGATGTAATAAAAGTCACTTTGGATAAAAGTTTCTGCAAAATGCAGGAATGCAGAAAAAGCCATTTCAGGTGTAGTGCAGTCCTAGCAGAGTATACCAGATCCTTTTAATCTCCTGCATCCTACACAACCTACAGTAGCACTCAAAATCGTAATTGTGCACTCAAACAAACCTGAAAATGAAATGCAAATTGATTTTAGCCAGATATTTTGGTCAAGCTTACGCTGTTGCCTGATTTACATAAATCATTTAGTAAAATTGGTGTTAAAACAGCATACTGTAGATCCTTGGGAAGCATACTGTAAATCCTTGGGAAGCATTCATCTTCCCTCTCTTACTTTCTGTCCCTTTCTTTCTTTACGTTCTGCTTTGGCTTCCTTTCTCCTTATTCTTTTAGAATAATAAAGAAATATGCGTGTGTGAAGGAGAAGCAGCAGGCAAATGCAATAAAACACATAACTGACAAGATCTTAATTGAGCTGCTGGATTCAGCTCAAGAACAGACACGCACGCACGCACGCACGCACACACACAAACACACACACACACACACACACACACACACACACACACACACACACACACACACACACACACACACACACACACACACACACACAAATCTAATAAGAGCCCAGTAAAGTGAGGGAAGAGGGAATGAATAGAGATCGGGATGGAGGGCATAGGCAAATTTACTAGTGGGAGAAAAGGAAGACAGTGAATGTGAGCTGGAGAACTGGAAGGCCAGAGTGATTTGGTACTTCGGAAGTAAAAATTCACCCATGCATTAAAATATTGTGGTTCCAGATTTTTTATTTTTATTTTGTTGAACACAAAAGAACATTTGTTGAAGAATGTTGGAAACATTTAGCTGTTAACTTCCATAGTTTTATATAAAAAGAAATACTATTAAAGTCAGTGGTTGCAAGTTTCAACATTTTAACATTATTTGAGATATAAGCAGTTGAAGTCAGAATTATTAGCAACCCTTTGAATTTTGTTTCTTTTTTAGATATTTCCAAAATAATGTTTGCAGACGTGCAGAGCAAGGAAATTTTCACAGTATGTCTGATAATATTTTTTTCATCTGGAGAAAGTCTTATTTGTTTTATTTCTGCTAGAATAAAAGCAGTTTTAAATTTTTAAACACCATTTTGAGGTCAAAATTATTAGCTCCTTTAAGCTATAGTTTTTCGATAGTCTACAGAACAAACTTGCCTATTTACCCTGACCTGCCTAGTTAACCTAATTAACCTAGTTAAGGCTTTAAATGTCACTTTAACCTGTATAGAAGTGTCTTGAAAAATATCTAGTAAAATATTACGAACTGTCATCATGGCAAAGATTAAATAAATCAGTTATTAATTGAAATTAGTTATTAAAACTATTATGTTTAGAAATGTGTTGAAAAAAATCGTCTCCCCGTTAAACAGAAATTGGGAAAAATAATAAACGGGGGCTAATAATTCTGACTGTGTATGTGTATATATATATATATATATATATATATATATATATATATATATATATATATATATATATATATATATATATATATATATATATATATATATATATATATATATATATATTTGTGTTTAACAGAACATAAAAATAAAGTTAAGGGTGAGTAAATGATGACAGAACTTTAATTTGTGGAAGAATTATTCCTTTAAGAGGAGAACAGAAGTTGAAAAGGAAGAGCCCAGGGCAGGTAAAACTACTGTATTCCCACAGCCCTCTGAGGAGAAGATGGAGTCTCATCTCATGAATAATCTAAAGTAAAGGTTGATCCGTCAAGCTGACATTGAATTATTAGATTGAGAGAAACTTGAGGAGAGGAAACGTGTTGAAATTGCTGCACTGGGGAGGAAGATTAAATATAAGAGGCACTTGTGATTAGTAATCATTTCAGATTCAGAACACTTTCTTCTAAGTATATACAACTCAATGTGTGTGTGTGTGGGGGGGGGGGGGGGGGTACTGTGCTATACTCAATGCATGGCTCTTTGTAGAGCAGAAAATCTCAATGTTAACAGTAGAATTTTTCAACCTCTTTAACAAATGTATTCGCTTACTTTGTCTGTGTCTGTTTCACTCTATGTTCCTCATACAGAAGAAGATGAGAGCTATTGATTAAGCTTGTTTTAAATTTAATGTATCTGTCGCTTTTAATTAAACAAAGATGAATGAATGTGCAATTAAGTCAGATGCTGGTGAAAGTAGTTTTAAAGGCATAATAATGTTCTGTTCTTCTTAAGGCTGACTCAGGGTTTCATGATTTCACACAGTTAGGTCCATAAATATTTAGATATCGACACAATTCATTTTTGGCTCTATACACCAACACAATGGATTTGAAATGAAATGAACAAGATGTGCTTTAACTGCAGACTGTCAATTTTAATTTGAGGGTATTTACATCCAAATCAGATAATTGCTGTAGGACATACAACAGTTTGCATATGTGCCTCCCACTTGTTAAGGGTCCAAAAGTAATTGGACATTTGGCTTCTAAGCTGTTTCATGGCCAGATGTGTGTTATTCCCTCATTATCCCAATTGGTGAGCCTCAAAAAAGGAAATGAACTGCTCATGATCCTATATAGTAAAGCATGGTGGTAGTAGTGACATGGCGTGAGCATGTATGGCTGTTAATGGAACTGGTTCTCTTGTATTTATTGATGATGTAATGGAGGACAAAAGCAGCAGGATTAATTCTGAGGTGTTTCAGGCAATATTTTCTGCTCATATTAAGCCAAATACTTCAGACGGTGCCAAAAACTCATTGGACGGTGCTTCACAGTGCATATGTGAGAATGACCCAAAGCACACTGCAAAAGGATTTTTGAAGGGAAAGAAGTGGAATGTTACGCAATAACCAAGTCAATCACCTAACCTGAATCCGATTGAGCTTGCGTTTCACCTGCTGAAGGCAAAACTGAAGGGAAAATGCCCTAAGAACAAGCAGGAACTGAAGACAGTTTTCTGTAGAGGCCTGGCAGAGCACTACCAAGAATGAAACCCAGCATCTGGTGATTGTCTATGACCCTTCCAGACTTCAGGCTGTAATTGACTGCAAAAGATTTGCACCCAAGTATTAAAAAGTGAAAGTTTGATTTATGATTATTATTCTGTCCAATTACTTTTGGACCCTTAACAAGTGGGAGGCACATATGCAAACTTTTGTAATTCCTACAGCGTTCAACTGATTTGGATGTAAAAACCCTTAAAGAGCCCATATTATGGGTTTTTGAAAATGCCCTTCCATGTAGTGTGTAACATAGCTCTAAGTGAAGTGAAATATCCAGCTAAGGCTTAAATCTGTAAGTGTACAGTGTTTAAAACTATTGATTCATCTATAAAAGAGTCGACTCATAGTGCTTCAAACGAGTCGTCTTGATAACGAGTCATTAGGTGTTTCGTGATGACGCAGCTATGAAACACAAGTAGTTGGGCGCGCAAACCCGGGAGATTTGAAACCTGCGGCCCCGCCCACTAAAAGAAAAAAAAGTCTCACACACACACACACAGACAGACACCGGTCGAATGAAGTCACGCTGTGCAGATGGATATTATGGACAGTCTAATCAAAGATGAAACATCAGCAATATAGCCCAGCCGTGAGCAGTTCTGAGTGCTTCTGAAAACTATATGCTTTCAAAAAAGACTTCTTCAGTTTGTTAAAGGAAGGATCAGTAAAGACTGTCAGAACAAGGATCAATGCATCATGAATCAGTTTCTACCCCCATTTCACAAGTGTAAGTACGTGCGATTAAAATTATTGCCTCATTTACTCTAGCTTGCAAATTATGTATTTAGTTGTGTTTTGTTACTTGTAACCGCGTGTGCTGTATCAGGTTAACTCTTTATATTCTCATATCGCGTGTAAAGCCACGTTGAAAACGCGACGCGTGCCGCTTTGATTACGGATCGTCAGCTGTTTACACACATGCAACGGTCAAGTTTCAAAATATTTCAGCTCAGGTTCAAGGGGGGTGTCTAAATTGCACCCTGCAAGCTGAACTAGCGCTCTAGGCGTGTGTGTCGTGTCCTCGGGTAGGAGTAATGTGTGTGTGTGTCTCCTCGTGTGTGTAACGCACGGGTATTTGCGGATATAACTGAGCGCCGCGCCCTCTCAATTCAGCCGCTCCTCTATGGATGCGCCGGTCCTGTGTGTGTATGGTGTGTGTGTGTGTGTGTGCGTGTGTGTGTGTGTGTCTCCTCGTGTGTGTAACGCACGGGTATTCGCGGATATAACTGAGCGCCGCGCAGCGCCCTCTCTATTCAGCTGCTCCTCTATGGACGCGCCGGCCCTGTGTGTGTGTGTGTGTGTGTGTGTGTGTGTGTGTGTGTGTGTCTCCTCGTGTGTGTAACGCACGGGTATTCGCGGATATAACTGAGCGCCGCGCCCTCTCTATTCAGCCGCTCCTCTATGTACGCGCAGGCCCTGTGTGTGTGTGTGTGTGTGTGTGTGTGTGTGTGTGTGTGTGTGTGTGTGTGTGTGTGTGTGTGTGTGAAAAGAGCTTGGAGACTGTGACAAGCTAGATCTCCTTGCCAGTTCTTGGACTTTTTGCTCAATAAAATAGTTAGTCGTCAGTATTTTCTAGTCCATCGTCTTTATTTACATTCACCCACTGGCAGCCAAAATCCACTATGAAGCGTGTATGCACTGTGACTACTTTTATATTGTAGATTAGCAGCTGGGCATTTCACTCTGTCTTGCGCTGAAGCCTTGTCCGTGTCGACCAATCGCAGCAGGCTGTCATCGGTCCAATCAGCGCAGATTAGCTTCGCGCTGAGGAGGGGTTTGGGAACAAATGAATCGCTGAACGATTCATATGGGATAATTAGGTAAAAATAAATGCAGATTATAAGACCATCAAAGTGTTTTTTGACCTTGCATGCATATTAGACTGTTGTTGGAGACCCTTACAATCTAAATATGACCCTATTTCATGTATAATATGGGCTCTTTAAATTAAAACTGACAGTCTGCTGTTAAAGCACATATTGTTCGTATAGAACCAGAAATGTTAGAATTGTGTCGATGTCCAAATATTTATGGACTTGACTGTATACACACAAATATAAACAGTCTGGTTCCATTTGAGACTTTTAAAAGTAATAAATATATACTATACATACAAATACATAATATATTACTCTTCTACTCACCTTTCTGTTTATCAGAAAAAGAATTGTGGTACCATGTTGACAGTTTTTTCTAAATCAAGCTGCATGTTTTCAAATTTTACAAGAAATATTATTATTTTCTTAGTCATTTATGGGACAAAATTTTGTTATTTTCTCATTTTATAAAAAAGTTTAGCTCAACAATCAAGTTGAAAATATTACTCTGAACAAAATATTTTTTTACATAAACATGTTCATAAACATTGCTGACAAAAATTGCTGTGGCATATGTATAGAAAATGATAGTGTATTTTTATTGGTTTATCTGTATATTTGATAGTTTTAGTTATATAATGTCTGACTAGTTTCAGTGTACTTGCTTAGCTGCACAGTTCTTATTGTTATTATTGTCTTATTGTCAAGGTTGCTGTTTGAGGAAAGCACTGCTGTAATATCCTCTGTGGGAATAAGATGTTCTCACTTTGTTTATTAATTATAAAGCAATTATTGTAAAGTTCCCCTTCGGATGGGGAACTCCAATGCTATGTGGAAACTTCCACTATGGGGATTTCGTCAGAAACCAATCATCTGAAAGAGTATAAAAACGGGCCAATTAAAAGGCAATGAGTTGGCAGCGTCAGCGTGCACAGCTGGCGTCAATGACAATCAGTCATGCTATAAAGACGCAGGCAGTGCCATGCTCGACATCCTTTCGCTTTCAGAGCCTTTCACGAAGCTTCTGAGAGAGTCTTTGAGGGTATCTCCAACCTGTGTCTACAGAGAGAGATCGAGAAGCAGCTTCTCCCGGTCCAGAGCGCGTATACGCAGTGGCAAATGGTCGAGCTGGGTATTTTTCCCTTGCCTGGCGTCCTTTGGGTCCGGTCCTCCAAGAGCGGTTTGTATATAGGAAAAAAGCTTTCCTAAAAGATGCGGTGGTTTCCTATCCCCGGATGATGGACTCGAGCACAGCGTTACATGTCTGGGGGTCCATCATGTTAATGCGGTGCTCGCGGGCAGTGCATGCCATCACTGATGTCATGTCTGTTGCGCAGTTAAGATCGCGGCTCGCTCTTGCAAAAGAGCCACCCACCCCAGTTGTCCCCCGCACTGCGGTTGGCACTCGGGCAGATCTGAGGGTTTCAGTGGGAGTAAATCCGCCGCCCCCGGGCCGCGGACCTCTCGCTCCTCCACGCACTCCATCCAAGCTTCAGGTGAAGAGAAGCGCTCCGCCCTTGGATGGTCGCTCTCTCACCTGATGACACCGGGGGTCAGATGTCCATCGCTGCATCGGAGGATGGGCTGTCATTGTCTGATGAGGATGCGAGCCCGCTCGCTCCCTCCCTCCCTCCGGGGTGGAGAGCGCGGAGTTGGCATCTAAAAATCAGACGTGATGGCCGTGCTTTCTCGGGCTGCTTCGGCCGTGGGTCTGGTGATGGTTTATCCCCCAGCCCCGCGGCCGGACCGACTAGATGGGTGTGATGTGGAGGATATAAGGAGGCAAGACCTTCAAAGCCTCCCGTCCCCTTCTTCCCGGAAGTGCACAGTAAACTCACGCAGTCCTGAGGGCACTTTTTTCTGGCCGATCTGCGTGCGCTTCCATCCTCACCATCCTTGGAGGTTGGGCTGTCAAGGTCTGACGAGGATTCGAACCCGCTCACTCCCTCCGGCGTCGAATCCAGAAGCAGACTTTGCGGCTGTGCTTCCCCAGGCTGCTTCGGCCGTGGCTCTGGAGATGGTTTATCCCCCAGCCCCGCGGCCGAACCGATTAGAGGGGTGTGATGTGGAGGATGAAGGCGAGACCTTCTAAGCCTCCCCATCCCCTTCTTCCTGGATGGGCACAGTAGGCTCACGCAGTGTGCTGCATGCGCCTTCCCCCTCACCATGCACGCTATGGCCACCTACCAGCGCTACCAAGCGCAGGCGCTGGCCCGGCTGCGCGAGGATGGTTCTGACCCAGGACTGAGCATGAGCTCCGCACCGCAACCGACTATGCTCTTACAAAAAAAAAAAAAAAAAAAAAGACGGCTGTGTGTGCCCTGGGAAGGACGATGATCACATCCGTAATCCAGGAATGCCACCTCAGGCTAAACCTGGTGATGTGCGTGACGTTGACAAAAATCGCTTTCTTAACTCACCCATATCCCAGGCTGGCCTGTTCGGCGACACTGGCGGTGAATTTGCCCAGGAATTTACGCCGGTGATAGAGCAGTCGGAGGCGATGGGCGAGGTCTCTATCGGCGGGATTGTTTGATCGCTCCCCCCCCGCCGAGCCATCCACATCCACTGCTTTTTCGCCGAGGACGCCCACCTGCAGCTTTGCTTTGCCGCCCCCGCCTGCGCCTCCGGCCATGCGGCTGCGCCGAGCATCGCGCAAGCAACCAGCGCCCCCCGCCCAGGGCACCGCTAAGTTCGGTAAAATGGACCGCGAAGCGTCCCTGAGGTGGGCCATCTGGGGAGGAGGGAATTTGCTCTTTCCCCGCTGGAGGGCGGGGCACGTTATTTAAAGGCGTAAAAAAAAATTTAAAAAACGCCATCAAATCCTCAGTGAAAGAGCACTTTTCCCCTCCTCCGGATGTGACAGCCCGAACACTGCCAGTCTGGGACGCTATGGCTCATCCATACGACCAGACTCGGCTATGCGATTCAGTTCGCGAAACGGCCTCCCAGGTTCACAGGCGACCAGGGTCAGTCCTGCGTCCGCCCCTGTCTTGCGAGAGGAGATTGCTGTCCTCCTGGCGAAGGATGCAATGGAGCCGGCCCTCCAGCCGAGATGGAGCGCGGGTTTTACAGCCCGTACTTCATCGTGCCCGAAAAAGAGCGGTGGGCTATGGACCAATCCTATATCTGCACATTTTTGAACCGCTGTCTTCACAGGCTGCGCTTCGGAATGCTTACGCAGATGCGCATCACGCGATGCGTTCGTCCTCAGGATTGGTTTGCAGCAATAGATCTGAAGGACTCGTATTTTCATATCTCCACACTTCCACGCCACCGGCAGTTTCTGTGGTTTGCGTTTGAAGGTCGAACGTGGCAATACAAGGTCCTCCCCTTCGGGTTCTTTCTGTCTCCGTGAGTTTTCACCAAGCTCGCGGAGGGTGCCCTCGCGCCCCTTCGGCTCGCCGGCATCCGCACGCTCAATTATTTCGATGACTGGCTGATTTTTAGCCCACTCTCGGGAGCAATTGATTATGCACAGAGACAAGGTACTCCGGCACCTCCGCCCGTTGGGGTTTAAGGTCAACCGAGAAAAGAGCAAGCTCGCCCCCGTGCAGAGCATCTCCTTTCTCGGGTTGGAGCTGGACTCGATCACTATGGAGGTAATGCTGAACTGTCTGAGAGAGTTCGACAGGAAAAAAAAAGTGGTCCCCCTGAAATTATTTCAGAGGCTCCTGGGGCATATGGCATCCGCAGCCGCGGCCACGCCGCTCGGATTGCTCCATATGAGACCACTACAGCATTGGCTTCATGATCGGGTCCCCAGACGCGCATGGCACGTGGGCACACACCGAGTGACTGTCGCTGCGCTGTGTCACCGCACCCTCACCCCCTGGAAAGGACCCCTCCTTCCTACGGGCCAGTGTGCCCCTAGGTCAGGCGTCCAGGCAGGCTGTCATTTCGGCAGTTGCCTCCAGTATGGGGTGGGGGGGCCGTGTGTAGCGGGCATGCTGCTAGTGACCTG
Organism: Danio aesculapii; assembly: GCF_903798145.1. NCBI lineage: Eukaryota > Metazoa > Chordata > Actinopteri > Cypriniformes > Danionidae > Danio > Danio aesculapii. The sequence goes on from NC_079441.1 coordinate 57,318,887, forward strand.
TGGAGGGGAACCCAGCTGTATTGGCATATCAACTGCCTAGAGCTGTTGGCAGTGTTTCTCGCTCTGCGCCACTTTTTACCGGTGCTGAGGGCGCAACACGTGCTGGTCAGGATGGACAGCACGGCCGCGGTAGCGTATTCCATCCGGATGGGGGGTATACGCTCCCGCTGCATGTCTCAGCTCGCTCGCCGTCTGCTCCTCTGGAGTCATACGCGGCTGAAGTCGCTGCTTGCTATTCACACCCCGGATGGGCTCAACCGTGTGGCCAACGGGCTCTCACGGCAGCTCCTTCCCCGGGAGAATGGCGACTCCACCCCGAGTCATGCGTAAGTATGCACTCCCCCCAGTGAGCCTACTCGCGCAGTTTCTGTGCAAGGTCAGGGAGGACGAGGGGCAGGTCTTGCTAGTTGCGCCCCTGGCCCAACCGGACCTGGATATCAGAACTCTCCCTCCTCGCGACGCCCCCCCCTGGCAAGTCCCTTTGAGAGAGGACCTACTCTCTCAGGGACAGGGCACCATCTGGCACCCTCGCTTTGTTCTGTGGAACCTCCACGTGGGGTCCATAAGACGCGACGAGGAAGACTTAGGTAACCTACCGTTGGCGGTGGTTAATACCATCACTCAGGCTAGTGCACCCTCTACCAGGCATGCCTATGCCCTGGAGTGGAGTCTATTCACTGAGTGGTGCGCTTCTCGCCGAGAAGACCCCCGATCTTGTCAGATCAGTGTTGTGCTTTCTTTCCTTCAGGACAGGTGGAGCGAAGGCTGTCACGCTCCACACTGAGGGTTTATGTGGCCACCATCTCCGCTCATCATGATGCGTGGATGGAGGCACCGTGGGGAGGCATAACCTCATCATCCAGTTCCTCAGAGGTGCGAGGCGGATGTTTCCACCCCGCCCCCCTCTCATACCCTCTTGAGATCTCGCGGTAGTGCTACGAGCCTACGTGGGGATCCCTTCGAACCACTCGACTCAGTATCCTTGAGATTTCTGTCCTTGAAGACAGCTCTGCTGGTCACATTGGCATCGGTTAAGAGGGTTGGGTACCTGGAGGCATTTTCGGTCAGTGACTCGTGCCTAGAATTCGGGCCGGCCTACTATCATGTTGTCCTGAGACCCCCCCCGGCTATGTGCCCAAGGTTCCTACCACGCCGTTTAAGGATCAGGTAGTGAGCCTGCAAGCGCTGCCCGCGGAGGAGGCAGACCCAGCCCTTTCATTGTTGTGTCCTGTTCGCGCTTTGCGAATATATGTGGACCACACTCAGAGCCTTAGATCCTCTGACCAGCTCTTTGTCCATTACAGTGGTCGGCAGATGGGAAGTGCCGTATCTAAACGAAGGGTTGGCCCACTGGATAGTGGATGCCATCTCCCTCGCCTTTGGGCCAGGGTGAGCCATGTCCCCCGGGGGTGAGAGCGCACTCCACTAAGGAGCATAGCATCCTCTTGGGCGTTAGCACGCGGCGCCTCTCTGACAGACATTTGTAGAGCTACGGGTTGGGTGACACCCAATACATTTGCAAGGTTACAATCTGCGAGTGGAGCCGGTTTCCTCAAGGGTATTAGGTAACCCTTGGTGACTGAGGAAACGATTCGGTTGAGGTGTCGAAACAAGCTTGCTGCGCCACTCTCCCTAACCCGGAGATACGTGCGCTTTTTCAGCTTTGTCAGTGAACGTATGGGATCGCCAGCGGGGATCACACATAACAGGCACCTATACCCAGAACGCGGGCTGACCAGCGGGCATGCCGACAACGTAACGGGCCAACACCTGACTCCTCCGCTGGTCAGCCCGCGTTCTGGGTATAGGTGCCTGTTATGTGTGATCCCCGCTGGCGATCCCATACGTTCACTCAGCCACGGTATAGTCTCCCCTTCTAGGGCAGGCTCGTGTCTTCCCTCCCCGCTAACCATCCTTATGCAAGGACTCCCCATCTCTGGGCTAGTCCATAGGTTGTCACCAGGTCTCCCCTCTGGGTAACAGGTGAGCTCCGCAGTGTCCTCCCTATCGGGACTGAACGCTTTCCCAACGTACTGTCGTATCAAAACCTATTTTACTGGGTTATTGCGACTCCCCGAAAAATATAACTGTTTCTGAACAGATAAGTGAGGGCCAGGGGACACGTTGGAAGACTGTGTCTCGGGGCGTTGTAGGTGCGCTCGCTCTACTGCGTGGCACACCCTTCGCCAGGGACGCAGTAAGGTTCTTTCGTTGTGGCGTTTTCCATAGATTTCCCTATAGTGGAAGTTTCCACATAGCATTGGAGTTCCCCATCCGAAGGGGAACGCTACGGTTACTAAAGTAACCCTTCGTTCCCCGAAGGGGGGAACGGAAATGCTATGTTCCTTCGCCACAACGATTGTCCCTTAGCTGTTGAGCGTGAAAGTCTCTTCAGCTAGAAAAGGATGTCGAGCATGGCACTGCCTGCGTCTTTATAGCATGACTGATTGTCATTGACGCCCGCTGTGCACGCTGACGCTGCCAACTCATTGGCATTTCATTGGCCCGTTTTTATACTCTTTCAGATGATTGGTTTCTGACGAAATCCCCATAGTGGAAGTTTCCACATAGCATTTCCGTTCCCCCCCTCGGGGAACGAAGGGTTACTTTAGTAACCGTAGCGTTTCTGCCCTCAGTGACATTCACATTGCCACTACAGTATGTCATCATTAATGAGTGGAATGATGTATATTGGGTGTGTGCTTGTTTACTGTATGTCAGAGTTATGTTCTAGCGTGATGTACAGATGAATAGGCACATTCATCAAACTGAAATTATTGTTGTTAACATCATAGTTTCACAGCCTCTGAGTACATGTGTTAGAGCAATTAAAATTATGTAAGGGTTTTTAAAGGAATGACCATGCTCAGTGTCACCATGTCTGTTTTTCTCTCTCTACAGGAAAACAATTGAGGTGAAGATTATAGATGATGAAGAGTATGAAAAGAATAAGACCTTCAGCATTGAGTTAGGCGAGCCAGTGCTACTTGAGATTGGACAGAAGCATGGTAAATTGTTAATTATTTTTTTAGTAACTCCATACACACAAAATCAAGTGCATAGCCCTGTGTGAAAATGCATTTGCAGCTATTGTTAAAACATAACTTAACTCTGGTTTATCACACCTGAGTTCAATTTCTCTTGTCACAGCGAGGCCTGATTACTGCCACACCTGTTCGCAATCAAGAAATCGCTTAAATAAGATCTGCCTGACAATGTGAAGTAGACCAAAGGATCCTCAAAAGTTAAAAGATGCAAGCGATCCACAGGGAGAGCCATTATATACAAATGGCAAAAACATGGAACAGTGGAGAACTTTCGCAGGAGTGACCGGCCAACCAAAATTACCACAAGAGCACAGGGACGACTCATTCAAAAGGTCACATAAGACCCCACAACTACATATAAAGAACTGCAGGACTAATTTGACTCTGTTAAAGCGAGTGTTCATGACTTCACCATAAGATTTCCAAGAAAGAAAAAAAAAAGAAAAAAAAAACACTGCTAGGGAAAAATAATAAAAAATGTGTTTACATGTAGGGTGTAAAAATAACGCTGCAATTCAGAAAAATAACATCATACGAGCAGCAAAATATGGTGGTGGTAGTGTGAAGGTCTGGGGCTGTTTTGCTGTTCATGATAAATGTAACCATGAATTTAGCTGTGTACCAAAATATGAAGGAGAATGTCCAGCCATCTGTGAGTGAGCTGCAGCTAAAGCAAACTTGAATTCTGCAGCAGAACAATGATCCAAAGCACAGCAGCAAGTCCCCTTCTGAATGGCTGAAGAAAAACAAAATGAAGACATTGGAGTAGCCTAGTCAAAGTACTGACCTGAATCCAGTTGAGATGCTGCAGCATGAACTCAAAAAGGCCGAATTAAAACAATTCTGCAAAGATGAGTGGCCCATTATTCCTCCACAGCTCTATAACAGACTTAATGCAAGTTATCAAAAAAGCTTGTTTGTGGTTGTTGCTGTTAAGGGTGGCTCAACAGGTTATAAGATTTAGAGCGAAACTGCTTTTTCACACAGGACTATGCAGTTTTGTATTTTGTTTTCCCTTAATAATAATTCATTTCAAAACTGCATGACATGTTTACTGTGTTATCTTTGACTAATATTATTATTTTTTGATGATCTGAAACTTTGAAGTGTGACAAACATGCCAAAAAAAAAAAAGTAATAAGTAGGCAAACACCTTTTCACACCACTGTGTGTATTAGAAAAAATATTATTGTTTAATATCTAATGATTATTAATAATCATTAAAATTATTGATAATTATTTTCTTGTTTATAATTAAATAATTATAAAAAATTTAATTAGGTCCTCAAATATATGGTTGCTCTTTTTTTTCTCCTTTTGTTGGCTTATTTTTACCACTGGATGAAATAACAAAGCTAACTACTTTTTATCTCACTATTCTGACTATTATTACTATTATTATTTTGTAATTTTAGTCTGTGATGGTAATATCCCATGGCAAAATCACCAAAAACAACAAAAAAAAAATCCTCTTTAAAAAATAATCAACTTATCAAATGTCAAATTGGTGTGTGGACAATATTTGTGTTTGTAATTTTATTTACCATCCAATAATTGCAAAATGTCACATATTTACTAATAAGAATATAAAGTGTTTACTAATTAGTTGAAAATAATAATTGAAATAAATCACATTTTTGAAAAGGCTGTTCTGTTTCTGTTTTGTTTACACAAGCAGCCGTGTTTATGTGTCTCTTTATGCTGCATATGCTCAGAAAATAAATAACTTATTATCATTTTAGTTTGAAGCCGCAAATACCTTTGTGGAGGTCATTTAGATGAAAAAACTATATTGAAAAACAAGTGGATGAATCAAGCATTTAAGTTCAACAGTCATTAATTAGTGCTCCTTTAAGCATAAACACATTTTAATGGAATAAAATAATTTCTTTCTCTTAGCATGCATCATTTCATATCCCAAGGCTTATAGGAAAAAGTAGTTTCTCCATGGAAATAAGTGTACAGTAAAGCATTACACACTAATATCTTCAGGCAGTAAGGTTTATTACCTCAGGAAATACTTGGCAGTCTCTGTATCTTCTCGTGTTAGCTATCCATTCTCTACTTTATTAAAACTGATTTCATTGATGACTCTTCTGTCTTCAAACAGCTTACCTTACAATTCAATTAACACAATGACACTTGTATGATTTAGGAAATATGCTGCTTGTCAGTTTCAAAAATTGAGAAGTGTCTTTCATTATTCATTGTTATATTATTCGTGTGTGCTCTTTTTGTTTTTCTTTTTAATATCTGCATTCTAATAGCCAAACAAAAGTGATTTATAATCATGTTTGTACTGTAGGAGACTCTAATGAGAATAAGCCAGAAATCGGGGCAGAGGAAGAGGAAGTAGCAAAGATGGGATGTCCCAGTTTGGGAGAACATATCCGATTAGAGGTGGTAATTGAAGAGTCCTATGAGTTTAAGGTATACTGCTTTCATCAACCTTATATGATGCACCAATACAACATGAGAAATTTATAATTTGTTCAAAACTGCATTGTGATTATTTCGTAATATTTAGGCTGCATCAGCACATGTGGCTAATATTCAGTATTATTGTGTGTCTAACAGTATAAAAATAATTACAATTCTGTACATGTACTAATACACAGTAAATGCTTTTTTTCCAACAACAAAAATAGCTTAAGCAATGCCATAGCATCAAACTGTGCAGCATGTTGACTGTAAGCTGGTCTAGAACAGTTCTTAATATGTGGCTCTCTCTTTCTCTGTATCTCTCTCTCTCTCTCTCTATGTGTGTAGAATACAGTGGATAAGCTCATTAAGAAGACTAACCTAGCTCTGGTAGTTGGCAGCAGTAGCTGGAGAGAGCAGTTTGTCAGTGCTGTTACTGTCAGTGCAGGTATGCTTTTTCCTGTTTGTTCTTTTCATGTGATCACATGAGCATCATTTGTTGCACATTTACAATTATCAGTGTACTCAAATTTGCTTTACAATTTTTGTTTTGTTTTTTACATTTTTCCATACAGCATGTTTATGGTTTTGTCATATGCTACTGTATACACCAGTAATGTTTAGCCTAATGAATATTTTCTGTTTCTTCATTGGTGTTTACAGTGTACCTGTTCCCTCTCTCAGTAGATTACTCCACTGTAGAAAATTGTATAGAACTGTAGATGTAATCCTATAAAAGAGCAAAGAGCTTTCGATTTAGAACAACAGTGTTTACATGACATATCTAAGCATTAACTATTATGAAAGACGTGTTTGCCATTTGATGCAAATGCTTCATTCTGACATGTGTTTATGGCATTTTGAATGAAGTGTTAGATGTGTGGAGATGTGTGGCATTTTGTGTTTGCAGTTTTGGGAATTGTGTGTAGAGTTTTGAATAAATGTGACAATGTTTTGAAAACATGTGTAAGCAGCTGGGAAAAAAAACTGTCATTGAGAACAGTGCTTAATTTTGAACACAGGTAAAACTGTTTTGAGGCAAAAGTTTCATTTTGCAAGAGGAGTCGGTGGTTTTGTAAATAGAGCTTGAAGATGAGGTTTTGTGTTTAATGGTTTAAGAAAATAGAACAAAGTTTCAGAAGTTGTGTTTTAGCAATTGAGAAAAACTGTAAATGTACATTGATATAAGTGATCAGTTCATTATTCATGAAAAGATGTTTAATTGGCAACTACACCAATGACAGCTTTTTTTAGTGTAAAGATGTTCTTTTACATACTTAGGTAGAATGGCAAGGTAGGAAATTCTCTAACATGTTCCTCATCATTTTTGTAATTTGTTCTGTCAGGTGACGATGATGAGGAGGAGAGTGGTGAAGAACGCCTTCCATCCTGCTTTGATTATATCATGCACTTCCTGACAGTCTTCTGGAAGGTTCTCTTTGCCTTTGTTCCACCCACAGAGTACTGGAATGGATGGGCTTGCTTCATTGTTTCCATCTTTCTGATCGGTGCGTTGACAGCAGTCACTGGTGATCTCGCTTCTCACTTTGGGTGCACTGTTGGCCTGAAGGATTCAGTCACCGCTGTGGTCTTTGTTGCCTTGGGGACATCTGTCCCAGGTTAGTATCCAAAAGAAATGGTTCCAGATTCAACTGCTTATATCTGTGTTTTAAATAATGCAAAGAAATGGGCATACAGGCTATTTCCAATTTCTTTTCTCTCTTTAAGTGTTTTATCCCTGATGGCATAACAAAATCACATTTTACAATAAGGTTGTATTAGTTAACGTTCACATTAACAAACAATACGTTTATTGATCTTTGTTAATGTTAGTTAATGGACATAATGTTGTTCATGGTTAGTTCATATTACCTCAATGGCATTAAAGGTGCAGAAGGTGATTGTCTTTAGAAACATGTTTTGTTGTGCTGGATGAAAATCTCTCCAAAATCCAATAGTAATGACTAAAGTAAATAATCTAAATGTATTGTTATGTATTTTTTATAATCTGGGTGAGGCATAAAACAAAAAATGTGCTTCCAATTAAAATTTGTTGGGCGGACAAATCCCATAATTCTGATAAGTAGCTCAAACTGTCTGTCAACAAATGCAGATTTGTACATATGCTCAGCCATTCAATCTGACCTGCCATTTACGTGCCGCGTTCACGTGAACATGAGAAAGAGAGAGAGTGACCAGTTAAAACAAATGCTGAATCAAAAATTTAAAATTCTGATTCAATATTTGAGTTGGTTTTGCATGTTCGAGGAAGGATGACACCATGGCTAAAGTATTTCTGTTAGACATGTAATGTTCTCTTTTAAAAATGTTCTCTTTTAGCGGAGCTGATGTAGATTGTGTTGTTTTACAAATGGGCTACATGCACAGTGTTGTTCAGCTACTGAAATTTTTTAGTGAAAGATTTATGTGACTATTTTCATTTACAGAATCGATTATGTAGATTTATATTTAGTTCAACAACAAAACATCAGTAAATATCGTTATTCCGCCTAGCCTGCTTTACTTAGCTGAAGTCGCTTTTATATTTACATTCGTTAATTTTTGAAAAAAGACAACCTGTGGCGCGCTCCTTATATTGTTTACCATGCTACTCTGAATATTCGATCTGAAATACCATTTAAGTATGGCTTAGTAATAAGTGTAATTCCTGCATGCTGCCGGACAAGCATTAAGCATACAGTAGTTGCTTTATGACAAAGCGCATTAGAGAGTGAGACCAGCGATCCTTGCATGCATGAAATAATGCACATTATACGTTTTGCTTGCTAACTACACAACTGAAAACCTGCTAGAGTAGATATTAATACAGTTTTTCGTTCAGTATTGTAGTATTATGAGGGATTATAAAGTTTTCTAACTGGCGAATGACATGATCTAGTGGGTCTCTGTCATCTTTAATGTGCACATTCATGATTTTAGGAGGCATGGCTTTGAGAGTGTGTTTTCAAAGATATGCTAACAGATAGCATTTTGGCAGATCATCCTACTGCACCATTAATTAATGTTATCAAGCATGGATTTGGATTTTAATAATGCAACAGTAAATATTGATGTATTAATAATGGACTGTGCTATTGTTCATTAGTAGTTCATGTTAGCAAATACATCAACCAACACTAAGGCAGCCTTATTGTAAAGTGTGACCTTAATCATTGTAATAACAATATTATTTAAAATATAGTAGTACTATGCTTAAAATGAAACTGAAAATATACAGAAAGGAAAATTTATAAATTATTATTAAATTAATAAATGTGATGAATTAACAATATATGGTAATGTTATGAATACTGTGTAAATAATACTAAAATAACACAGCTTCACTGAGTCGGTATTACCTGGCAGTTCTTCTTCATCATCATGAAGCAGGTGAATGAATGTGGCAGTTGCATATGTTGTGGCTGGTTATTAGAGCAGAAGTGCATTCATGTGTGGTTTATTTCATCTTTAGGCCACATGTTTGCATTTCTTTCTTTCTTTATTTTTGTTTTAACTTGTTTTTTCACTCACCTGAACTCTTATCATTTTCTCTTCCTCCTATTTTCTCTCAGTTCCTCTTTTACTCTTGTGTTTTGCTTACCCTTTTCCTTGACCTCTGTTTCTAATACTTCCCACTTCTGTTTCCATCAAAACTGTTTCCATTCTCTTTTTCTGATGATAGCAAGAGCTTGCAGTTCAAATGATAATCGTGTTAGTCTGACCATGCTTTCATTTGGCTTCTCCTTTGCACAGACACTTTTGCCAGCAAAGTAGCTGCCATCCAAGACCAGTATGCTGACGCCTCCATTGGTAACGTGACAGGCAGTAATGCTGTTAATGTTTTCCTGGGCATCGGTGTGGCCTGGTCCATTGCTGCCATATACTGGCGTACCAAGGGCAAATCTTTCCATGTTGATCCGGGCTCTCTGGCCTTCTCTGTCACGCTCTTCACTGCTTTGGCTGTGGTGTGTGTCAGCATACTGTTGTATCGCCGGCGCCCCTCAGTGGCTGGAGGAGAACTCGGCGGCCCACGAACTTGCAAGATATTAACGTCCTTACTCTTCATTTCCCTCTGGCTGATCTACATCCTGTTGGCTTCATTGGAAACGTACTGTCACATCACCGGATTCTGAAGCAGCAATTCTGTACGTGGAGAGGAATATGACAACAGTCACTGAAGGAGCATTTTTTTATTTATAATTATTAGAAATTTATCTTGAAGTCTACTTACCGTTGTCAGTTTTTGTATTTTTTCATTTCCTCACCTAGAAATTGAGATGATGGCATCACTCACTGCTTCCAATAGAACACAAAAGGAGTGATGTTTTATTTTAGGTGAGCTAATATTAAATTGAGTATTTGTTTGTTTGTATGAGCTGTCCCTTTACGTTTACTTAAATGCAGTATCTTAAACACCGTTCCTTGTTCCCTTGCCTTACACTTGTATCCATCTCTCAGTGGTGTCTTAAACCTATCCAGACCAGTAATCAATGACTCGTGTCTTTTGTACTCCTGTTTGAGCCAAACCAAGCCTTCGTTTACTGAATGAAGGAGTTTACCTTTTTTTCGGGACATTAGTCTGTAATGCAAAGTGTCAGTATTACTGTCATGTACTTGTAGATATCCTGTTTAAAAATATATTATATATGAACAGAATGACCAAACATGAACTTTCTAGTCACAAAGAGCAGACTGAATGACTTACTCTCGCTAAGATGAAAAGCATGTTTTATCACTTAATAAGAAGCAGACAGTTGAGAAGCATGTCAAGTCCATAACTAACCAAATCATGGATGAGCGCAGATATGAGTGCAGTTAAAATGTAAAAAGGGATTGGAACTCAAAAAGTAGGTTTATTGTACTGGAATAATCCCAAAGAAGATCAGTCTGAATATTTTGACAGTCACAGTGCTGAATATCATTAAAAATAACTCTAATATAAATATTTATATAATCTGTGTGTGCATTTGTGAGTGAGAGAGACCAAGAATAAACAGCAAGTAACTGATGTAATTAGTTGTCTGTATCTGTATTGGTCTTCTCCCATGATGATCACACTCCTTAACATCAAATGTGTATAGAAATTACTACCCTGTTTATATGAAGTGACGTTTGACATGGTGACAAAATTACAATTCTGGCAGCCTTTACCCAGCAAACAATTGTGTGTTTAATAGACGTCTAATACACATCTAAACGTAGGCAGCCTAGCTAAAACAAGGTGAAAATCTAAGCTGCGGTCATGCTGGACTTTTTTCACCAAAGACTTCCATTCATATGCATGCGAATGCGTCAAGCCGCCTTTTCACTGCACACAACACTCGGATACGACTGTCGGAATACATGTTCTTGTGGCAGTTGCACAGAACTTTCAGTTTTGTCATGTACCATGGGAAAGAAGCTGGATTCACGCAGTGTCAAAATAAAGGGGTTGCAAGAGCCTTTATTATGAGTGCATTCACCACGGTTGAATTAATGAATACTAGAAACTCAGACCTCTAAAGATTTTGGAGAGAATGTGGAGACAGCATTGAAAATGTTTTTTTTATTTATGAATGGAATGGCTTTTTTTATATAATTTTTTTTTTCTGATTCAAAATGTAAATGGAAAAAACTTACGATTTCTCATCTCGCGCACACGGATCTGCTTGGACAACACTGGAATACATCACATCCGGTCGACCGGACGCATACGGTCTAGTGTCAGGAGTTGAAATATTTTAACCAATCCGCAGCTCATACAGAAATGATCAGAACTCCACTCATCTCCCAGACTACTCTCTATTAGAAATTAATGAGTTCCGGTCTGTCGGTTGTCTGGACTTTAGACTGGAAACGGAAGCTCGTGCGACAAGTTTCGCAGTTCGCTGCATTGGAAAGTTCAAGCTTGGTGAACTATGACGTGCGAAATCAGTAATTTATTTCTGCTTATTTGATGACTAGTAACGTTTTGGCCTATTCTTAGATGTCTAATATTTTTTTTACTGACAACTCAAATTTAGCCTTGTTTGAGCCAAGACGACTATGTTTAGACATCTATTAGACAGCCCAAATTTAGCCTTGTTTGAGCCAAGACGACTATGTTTAGATGTCTATCAGACATCTATTAAACAGCCCAAATTTAGCCTTGTTTCGGCCAAGATGACCATGTTTAGACATCTTTTAGACATTTATTAGAAAGCCCTAATTTTGCCTTGTTTTAGCCAAGGCAACTATGTTTAGATGTCTATTAGACAGCCTAATTTAACCTTGTTTTAGCCAAGACGACTATGTTTAGACATCTATTATAAAGCCCAACTTTAGCCTTGTTTTAGCCAATGCAACTATGTTTAGATGTCTATTATAGATCTATTAGACAGCCCAAATTTAGTCTTGTTTTAGCTAATGCGACTATGTTTAGACGTCTATTAGACAGCCCTTGTTTTAGCTAAGATGGCTATTTTTAGACGTCTGTTAGACATCAATTAGACAGCCCTAATTTGGCCTTGTTTTAGCCAAGCTGACTGTGTTTAGACGTCTCAGACATCTATTAGACAGGCACAATTTAGCCTTGTTAGACGTCTATTAGACATCTATTAGACACCTTTTAAAAACAAAAACAATGCTTGCTGGGTACTCACCCCATGTCATTCCAAACCCATAAACTGTGGAACAAAAGATGGTTAGCAGAATGTTTATGCTGTTTATTTCACAATGAGATTAGAATAAAATCATTTATTAAAGCAAACTTTGAAATAAACTACCAATTTCAAATGGATTTTAACTGAAATTAAGTATATATCTAGTAATATAAAAATAGACCAAATGTATAATCTAATAACATTTTTGTAATGGCAGGTGCTACAAAAGTAGAAACACTACAAAAGTTGTCCATAGAAGTCAATAAACATTTTCAGTCTGTTCCTCACACAATGATATATCATTGTGTGAGGAACAGACTGAAAATGTTTATTGACTTCTATGGACAACTTTTGTAGTGTCTTCCGATTTTAAAATGTACGATACAATTAAGAAACCACAAAATGTTGTTTTATTATTATTTTTTTTTTCTATTTATTTATTTATTTTTATTAAATGTATTATGTTTAGAATGACACGACCTGACAACATTGACAAGGTGCACAGGAAATTTGAAACCAAAACAAATGCTTGTACTTTTATTCATCAGTATTGGTTTACTATGGGCCAACACGGTGACTCAGTGGTTAGCACTGTTGCGTCACAGCAAGAAGGTCGCTGGTTTGAGCCCCGGCTGGGTCAGTTGGTGTTTCTGTATGGAGTTTACATGTTATCCCCGGCGTGGGTTTCCTCTGGGTGCTCCGGTTTCACCCACAGTCCAAACTTATGCGCTATAGGGGAACTGAATAAGCTAAATTGTCCGTAGTGTATGTGTGTGGATGCGTGTATATGGGTGTATCCCAAAGCTGGGTTGCAGCTGGAAGGGCATCCGCTGTGTAAAACATATGCTGGCGTTTAAGTTGGCGGTTAATTCTGCTGTGGCAACCCCTGATGAATAAAGGGACTAAGCCGAAAGAAAAATTAATTAATGGTTTACTATGTCTGTGAGAATGTCTGTCTATCTGTTTCTTACTGCTGCGCAATTTTTCTGTGAGACGGTGGAAGGCAATGGCTCTGGCACAATGAATGATGGAGAGCACAGAAAAAAAAGAATGAATGAGACAGATTTAGCAGTAGCGTAGTTATTTAGCTCTCAGAAGCAGCTTCTTTCCTCAGTCTAGTACAGTATTCGGAGTGAGAGAACGTGCAGCCAGAGTATTTTTAGCATTATCCTGTTGCTAGGCGACACGCCCAGAGAGTCTTTGTCTTGTCTGGGCCCAGTGATAGGTGTGTGTGTGTGTGTGTGTGAGTGTGGATGGGTGGGTGGGTGTTGCTGTGTGTGTGCAACACCTCCTCAACCAAATCTATTTAAGGCATAAATAAGCCCATAAAACCAACTTAACTTCTTATACTCAAGTTTAGAGAGGACTAGTTGCTGAAGAGATCATCATATTGATATCAGCGGGAATCATTGAGCAGATTATTATGAACGATCAGGCCAGTCCACACGGACACAAGGATCAGGTATCATCAGTAATGAAACCCACATTAGGCTGACATACAGCAGAAGAGTTTGCACGTAATCATTTTATAGGGTTGTCGTTTTCTGTCTCTCTGCCAGGCTGCTCTTCAAACACAATGAATTGAAGTGCAATCCCAAATGTCACACTGAAAAACAGCTAGAGTGATTGGATTACGCAGCTTGGCCAGAGAGAAAGAGAGAGAGAGTGGAAAGAGGGAGAGAGAGAGAGATCTGGGTAATGTAAACACTTTTCTGTCTACAAAATCTCTCTCACACACACACACACACACACACACACACACACACACACACACACACACACACACACACACGATGAAACTGCATGTAAAAGTGTTTATGCCATTTTTAAAAGAGATGAAAAGTGTATTTGTATTGCTGGCCTCTTGTCAGTTTTGTGATCCAGTGCATGTCTAAGTGTCTAACAGGCGCAAAACAGCCTACTGCTACATTAACAGTATATCTGACATTTAAAACCAACCTTTAAAATATAGGAATGTCATTACATTCAAGAAAATATCAATATCAAGTACACATTCAAATAAATTATATTAGAGTTCTTTTTAAATGAATATCTAATCATGTTAGAGTGCATATGTCCTTTATGTTTCATTTAAAAGTGCGCTTGTTCTGTAAAGATGTGCAGTTACATTAATGTAACATCTTTTTTATACTAATTAGATGTTACTGATCTTACTGTGAATGTTTTTTCCTTGATGATTTTTTAAAAATAAATGCTTACCTTGTAATTTCAATAACTAATTTATAAAACCAACTCCACATCTGATTTTTTTTCTCAATAAATTGTTTATTAAAGCTACACCACATAAAAAAATGACATCAAGATCCATTACAATTTTCATTACAACTTTTGGGCTATTCCTTGTTATGCAGCAATGTTGATACACATTTCCATGTACTGTATGTAAAGTTACAGCTACAGTAGAATAACTGTGATTCACAGACAAGTGTATGGTTTCCTAATCACCCTGTTTAGTAGTCTTGATTATTCTTTCATAGCTTGATTAATTTCATCGAGATTGTTTCTCATATAATGAGTGAATTACTAAGTGCTTTTCTTTTCCTTATATATGCCGATTTTTGTTTGAAAATTTGTCCAAAATTGATTTCTTTCCATGTCTCCTTGATTTGTTGCATGAAACATTATTGCTGTAGTTAAATGTTTTAGAATGTGCTGTCCTAAGAATCTTTTTGTAAAATGTCTTTTATTAAAAAAGAAAAAATGAATTGAACACTACACGTTGAATGAATCTTTTAAGGAGTAGATGATTTTTCAAATGTGTAAAAAAAAAACCTTAAGCCTAAGAAGACTCTTAAATATTCACAAGCAACAATGATACAAATGAGTCATTAAATTATTAACTCAAACAGTGTTTATCTTTAGCTATATCTCTACAGTTGCTAATTCAACTTATGCACATAATTACAATATTGCATATAACTGTAACGTGAAAGTGACGCTGACAACAAGGAGTGCGCATCCAAATGCAAGGTTTATTAGCAGGATAGTCAGGCAAGCAACAGTCAACACAGGAGCAAACAGATGTATACAGGAAATACAGAATCATAGTCAAAGTATCAGGCGAGCAGTCAGAAAGCAGGCGGCAGTCAGCAGGCAACGTAATGCAAGCAAAACAAAGGTTCAAAAACACGGAAGGCAAGCAAAACATGTTGTAATGTCACATAAACAGTTAACAAGACTCAGCAATGTGTGAAACAGAGGGGTTTAAATAGTCCAAGTAATCAATGATCATGAGTATCAGCCGTTTGTGTGTGTGTGTGTGTGTGTGTGTGTGTGTGTGTGTGTGTGTGTGTGTGTGTTTGTGTGCGTGTGTGTGTGTGTGTGTGTGTGTGTGTGTGTGTGTGTGTGTGTGTGTGTGTGTGTGTGTGTGTGTGTGTGTGTGTGTCCAATGACTGTCAGCTGTGGCAGGAGGGATTGGTGCAAAGGCTTCTGGGATATGGAGTTCAGTAGGAAGTGATTTCCAAATGGAAAAAACACAGCTGGTGATAACAACAAGCTACAGAAAGTAGTCTTCAGCAGAGAACACACTGCTTCAAGAGAATAAAATGATTACTTCCTTGGGAAGTAGAGTTAATGATAAACAGTTTAATATTATAAATAGTATAAAGAGTGATCAATTTCAATTTAGCAGGGAAATCATTGTGGTAGTTTTTCCTCTGTAATGAATAATTTAGCTAGGTGGCAACACAGATCTGTTAGACAGCTCTGGGAGGTACAGTCATTGTATAAAATAATTTTGATTAATGTACAATCGCTTAGTTGTTTTTAAAATTATTAAAACATTATTGGGCGGCGCTGTGGCTCAGTGGTTAGCACTGTCGTCTCACAGCAAAAAGGTCGCTGGTTTCAGTGCCGGCTGGATCAGTTGGCATTTCTGTGGGGAGTTTGTGTGTTCTCCACGTGTTTGCATAGGTTTCCTTTGAGTGCTCTGGTTTCCCCCACAGTCCAAACACATGCATATAGGTCAATTTGGTAAACAAATTTAGCCATAGTGTATGTGTGTGTAAATGAGAGTGCAGGCCCATAGCCAGCCTATTGAAAGGGGTGGTTCTTTTTTCTTAAAAAAATGTCAAACTTTTTTGCAGTTTTTTGCCCCATTTTCTGCACACTTTTTTGATGCACCAAAAATAATTCCTACAAGTTTGTTAAAGTGCTCATCATACTGCTTTACTACAAAGTATTTATTTACAAATTTGGATTTAAACTGTAAGTTAATCTAGTTTTATAAATATTGTTATGAGATTAGGATTTAAAAAATTAATAAAGAAATATGAAAAAATACTTATTTTTAAATACAAATGTATTATCCATCATTAAAAAAATAGCAATATGGTAAAACTTGTTTTATAATAGCCTATGTGCAAATAAAAAACTGGCTAGCTCATTCAACTTTCTTTCACTTGAATAACTTATTCATTCATTTTCATTCATTTTCTTTTTGGCTTAGTTCCTTTATTAATCAGGGGTCACCACAGAAGAATGAACCGCCAACTTATCCAGCATGTGTTTTACGCAGCGGATGCCCTTCCAGCTGCAACCCATCACTGGGAAACACTACCCACTGCGCCACGTTGCTGCCCCCACTTAAATAATTAAAAACTAAATTAAAAAATACATTAAAAAATGGGATAAATGAGCTCATATAGAGGTCAAATTCTGGACTTTGTCAGTCTGGGTGTGGGTCTTTCGAACCACCCCAACCCCCTCTGGCTATGGACCAGAGGCCTCATGTACAAAGACTTGCGTTGAATTCATACTAAAACATTGCATACGTACAAAGCTTAAATGTGCGTACGCAGTAAAAAAAAATCAGATGTATAAAACACTGCATACGCTGAATCCCACACATATTCTCTTTGTACATCCGAATTAGTGTGAAAGTAAGCGCACGTGCACGAGCGCAAATCCCCTCCCTGCCTCCTCCTCCTTATAAATATGGTAATGGTAACTCCACTTTGGCAAAACCAAGTAAAAAAGCAATGGCAAAAGCAAGCAAGCAAGTGGAGAAACTTTACAGAATGTGAATTGGAGGTGCTCCTATCGGAGGTAGACCGGAGAAAAACTGTGTTTTTTGCAAGTTTGTCCTCCGGAATTAATAACAAAAGAAAAAAAATAGTGTGGGAGAGTTTAGCTGATGCGGTTAACGCAGTGGGCTCTGAACATTGCAATGTGAGTGAATTAAAAAAGAAATGGTCTGATTTAAAGGTGCAGGTTAAAAGTGTGGAACAGGTGGGGAACAGGGGATGCTGAACTTACACCCTTTGAGAATAGAGTTGCCTCAATTGTGGGTGACACTACTGTCTGGAGTAGTATCCGTGTCTGTGGGAGACACAGATGTATTAGAGGAATACTTTGTTAGGGCGGTATAGCAGCACCCCTCCGCTCTTATTAAGGCAGCGCCACCGGCATTTCAGCTGCCCAAACGCCCGCTCTACAACTGACCGAGTGCAAGAATAGGCATCATTGTATCTGCGAAACAGCCACATCTTTGATGGATAACCGCAGTCTCCTGATATGCAGTTAAATAATTACGCTCAATAAAATAAAATACAACAAAAAAAACTTAGCTGAAATAATATCTTTAAAAACATCACGCACCCTGCCACCTTCACTGTAAAAAATTCCTGTAAATTTACAGTGAAAATAAACAGCAAAATACCGTTTTAATGTAAAAGCGGCAAGTTGCTGTTTTTTACAATGCATCATGGGAAGACTTGCTCACTTGAGTTTGAGTGGTTGAGCAACAACAGTAAGGGCACTGTAATTTAACAGTATTATACCATATTTTTTTCTGAGCACACAAGACGACATTTTGGATTATCCACATGTGGTACGTTTGCTGCTCCATATGTGACTTAACTACCTGTAAAGTACTGTTAGATTTTTAAAATCACATTTAAACATTCAATCAACACAGAACTGCAACAATGATTTGACTGTGTGAATTTGAAAAGCAAGATATAGCTTAGCATAAGGACTCGGTAGTCCTCACATTACTCCTGTAGCCTGGATGGATATTTTACCTGAACTTTTAGCAACAGTGCAAAGATTGAACGTTATAATTTGTGGTTACCTGAACTGGTACATAGCCCTGCAATTTATGACAGATTTGAACTGCGTGCCTCTGTTTGCAACTCCATGGTACTTACAAGAAGGATAATTGGATAATTTGGATATTTTCGACGAGGTAAGAAGCTCTATCTTTGATCGTTCTATCTTTAAATTACTTATTAAATTTAAATATTATGCCATAAACATCCTATCAACACATAACCTAAGCATCTGTTTATTTAATTGCAGGATCTGACCATGTGAATGTCTTGAGAGGAGAAAGGGGTAACGTTAGCCTAATTTAGCACGCTAACGATAGCTGAAGGACTCATTTTCAGATCACACGCAGGTAAGAATGTTAAACCTAGATTTTACATGAACTTTGAGTGAAGATTGTACAGAATAATTTTGTTTTCATGTGATTACATGTGTAACTTGTACATTCGGTCCATTTGATTACAGATACGCCTTTTTATTTGCAACTCCGATGCTTCTAAAAATAACATTTTAGGATTGAGTGAGACTGTTGTCATTTTTAATGTTATTCCAGTTAGTTTATATAGAAATTGACTAGAGTTACGCTCAGATTTTATGCTTGGTAACGTTACCTAAAGTTGCAGAGCTTTTAATCTTTATGTGAGTAAGGAGTAACCGAGCAAGGTACTGTGAACGTGCAGTACTAGATAACTATCTTGTTATAACATTATGTATTCTTGTCAGAGTTGTGGGGAAACATGTGGTACTGTTGTGTCATATGTGAAACATATGAAAATACACACAAATGTTTCAAATATTGTTTTTTTCGTTGCTGCATTCCTACCTGTAAAAGGATGTTTAAAAAATATGCAGGTTTAAAATCTTACGTCTACAGGCACCATAAAGGATATAGGAAAGAAAACACATTGTGAGCTACACTTTAGCTTTTCTTTTCTTTACAATTACAATTTCTTTACAATTTATTTTTGACCAATAGATGTCTGCCACCACTGCTGATCTTGAAAAGATGGGTAACCTGCCTGTGACTCCTCGTTTGATCCTGCATGGTAAGTATTTTGTGATTAGGATAGGAAGAAATCTGATTTGTGTCTCGCTATATACTTTGCTGGTTTGTATTTGAGGAAATAGATTCATTCAATTTTATTTTATTAAAGCAAAGTCTCATTTAATTTGAATTGTGTGTATTTGTTTTGATCTGATACTTGAAAGAAATAAACTTGCTTTTTAGAAGTCTAGTTATCCTTTAGTATTACTATGGACATACTATTGTCAATTTTTTAACACATGCTTAAGACATTTTGTCACTTTTCATTTTCTTTAAATCTCAGATTACCTGATTTCATGTAGTTGCTTATTATAGTTATTTAAATATTTATTTTAATTTTGAAAAATGTTATTGCATTATTGAAAATTATTGCATAATTTTATCATGGCTCTTTCTACACCAAGCCTTTCAAAATAAATGATAAATCACAGAATTAATCTCCAGAATAATTCTTAAATAATACTTTAATCAATGATTTTATTAAAGGTCCAGATGTTACTCCGGGCCAGTGGATGAAACATTGGATGATCAGCATGGAAGGCAGAGTAATCTGTGAGGGTGTGCAGCCACATTTTTTTCTGGACTTGCTGCAGTGTTTTCTTTGTACAACATCTTCAGTTTGCAGTACCAGGAGGAAACAGCATGCACACTGGAATTCCTTCAAAGGTAATATGTTTGCACTTACATATTTTTTTGTTTAATTTAGCATGAGGACTTCATGGAATAGAATATTATGTCCAACTTGTCACATGTGTGTTTGTGTGTATATACTACAAGTGAAAAGTTTGGAATTAGCAATATATAGGTAATATATATATATATATTTGTATAATAAGCTTCTTGTGCTCACAAAGGCTGAACAATACTGTAATAAAAACAAAGACAAAAACAGCAAAAACTGTAATATAGTGAAATGTCAGTTAAATATTATAAATTTGTCATAAACTAATTAAATCATTTACTGGTATTTTATTGAATGTAGTTTAAAATGTTATTATTTCTTGTGTTGTAAAGTTGAATTTTAATCATCATAATTAAAAATAGCCTTTAGTGTCACATAATTCTTTTGATGCTTAATATAATCATCTGCTCAGAATAAACATTTATTGTTGTTGTCATCACTATGTGAAACAATACAATACACATCATTCATTCATTTTCTTTTCGGCTTAGTCCCTTTATTAATCCAGGGTTGCCACAGTGGAATGAACTGCCAATTTATCCAGCACGTTTTATGCAGCGGATGCCCTTCCAGCTGCAACCCATCTCTGGGAAACATCCATACAGTCATTCACACTCATACACTACGGACAATTTAGCCTACACAATTCACCTGTACCGCATGTCAAAAGACTTGTGGGGGACACTGGAGCACCCGGAGGAAACCCATGCGAACACGGGCAGAACATGCAAACTCCACACAGTAACGTCAACTGACCCAGCCAAGGCTCGAACCAGCAACCTTCTTGCTGTGAGGCGACAGCACTACCTGCTGTGCCACCATGTCAATACACATTATTCAATACTATTTTAAAGTACCATTGAAAATTATTTACTTTTATTCATCAAAATATATTGTTCAAGCATGAAAGTAAATTAGTCGACGCAGTGGCTCAGTAGGTAGTTCTGTCGCCTCACAGCAAGAAGGTCGCAAGAAAGTTTCCTCCGGGTACTTCCCTTTCCCCCACGAGTCCAAAGACATGCAGTACAGGTGAATTGGGTAAGCTAAAATTGTCTGTAGTGTATGTGTGTGAATGAGAGTGCATGGGTGTTTCCCAGTGATGGGTTGCAGCTGAAAGGGCATCCGCTGCGTAAGACATAAGCTGGATAAGTTGGCAGTTCATTCCGCTGTGGCGACCCCAGATTAATAAAGGGACTAAGCTGAAAAGAAAATGAATGAATGAAAGTAAATTCATTTATTATAATGCAAAAAAGTTTACAATTTTAGTTTTACTTTTTTTTTTAATCAAAGAATCGTAAAAGAATGTATCAGTTTCCAAAATACGATGAAGCCTTTTTTCAGCACTGATAATTATAAGAATCAATATTAGTGGTTTTGTACCAATAATATAATAATTATTTCTGAAGGATTATGTGACACTGAAGACTAATGTAATGATGATGAAAATTCAGCTATACATCACAGGAATAAATTAAATGTGAAACTATGTTCAATAAGAACAGATAAAAATGTGAAAAATTTGAGTTATTTAAATTGTGTAGTAACATTTTATAATTAAACATTTTTACTTTATTTTTGATCAAATAAATGCACCCCTTTAGAGCAGAATAGCCTTTTTAAACATTGCCTCTCAAAAATCTGTCTTTCAAATTAATATTTTGAATAGAGTGTTTTATAATTATGTATTTGTGCATAAACATTGGATTAGTCAGTACCAAAGCCAAAATTTGAGCTAAAAAACTTAGTACACGCCAGTGAATATTTTGATGAAAAAAATGAATACAACTTTAAGAAACTATTACTCTAATAGATATAACTGTTAAATAAAACAGTTTTTTTTAAATGCACCAATATATATTGTCTATATTCACTGAGGATTTTATAAAAATATTTTTTTTTTAAAGAGGGCGCTCATTTATCCTGATACTATATATGTAGTGTGTGTGTGTGTGTGTGTGTGTGTGTGCGTGTGTGTGCGCGCAGGTGAAGCCTTCTTGAATTTTTTTATTTTTTCAACTTTTACAAAATGATGTTTAACAGAGCAAAGAATTTTTCACAGAATTTCCGATAATGTTATTTCTTCTAGAGAAAGTTTGTGTGATTTTAGCTAGAATAAAAGTAGATTTTAATTTTTTGAAAAACATTTTAAGGTCAAAATTATTAGCCCCCTTAAGCAATATATTTTTTCGATTGTCTACAGAACAAACCATCGTTATACAATGACTTTAATTAACCTAGTTAGGCCTTTATATGTCACTTTAAGCTGAACACTGGTATCTTAAGAAAATATCTAGGCAAATATTATGTGCTGTCATCACGGAAAAGATAAAAGAAATCAGTTATTAGTTTTTACAAATTAGTTATTAAAACTAGTATGTTCAGAAATGTTGAACAAATCTTCTCTCTGTTAAGCAGAAATTGGGGAAAAATTATACATATATATAACTAGGAAAAAACTAGGAAAAAATCTCTTCAGCACATTTCTAAACATATTAGTTTTAATAACTCATTTCTAATAACTGATTTCTTTTCTCTTTACCATGATGACAGCACATAATATTAGACTAGATATTTTTCAAGATACTTCTATACAGCTTAAAGTGACATTTAAAGGCTTAACTAGGTTAATAAGGTTAACTAGGCAGGTTAGGGTAATTAGGCAAGTTATTGTATAAAGTTAGTTTGTTCTATAGACTATTGAAAAAATATTGCTCAAAGGGGCTAATAATTTTGACCTTAAAATGGTTTTTAAAAAATGTATAACTACTTTTACTCTAGGCGAAATAAAATAAGACTTTCTCCAGAAGAAAAAATATTATCAGACATACTGTGAAAATTTCCTTGCCCTGTTAAACAGATTTAAAAAAGAAACAGATCTTGAACAGAAAAATGAACAGAAAATTATTTTAGTGCTGCAAAAATGCATGTGCTTTTCACTAAAAATTTCTTTCAGAACAAAAAAAAATCACTCTTTTGCAGATTGTCTGTTTATTTTTGTAAATCATACAGTTTTAAAACCTTGTTCACAGAAAGTCTTTTATTCTTATTATTCAGATGCTGTGCTGGGATAAATCCAGAGAAAGGAACCTGCGAGGGGAAGGCTGCGAGGGGAAATGTGACATCAAAAAAAAAAAAAAAAAAAACTGGCAAGACAGTTCATGAGAAGACCATGACCGTAAACCCCAAGGTTTCAAATCTTTTAAAGAAACTAATGGACTTTTTTTGATGGGACTTTATTTAAAATGTAGCTAGCTGGCAACCCCCCCCCCCCCCCCCTACTTTTGCAATATTGTTATATAAACCAGAGGCCATTTTTTTTTTTTTTAATTTAAAATTTTGTTTTGCTGAAGCTCATTTTGGGGCTATATATTTTTTATTTTATATCCAAGACTAAATTGCAAAGCGGCTATTTACTATTTTTTTCTAAGACATTCGGTAAGTTGCTTTTCGTTGTACAATGCTGAATGTGATCTCAACATTTCTTGAGAACTTACAATTTTTGCCTGTTCTTTGGCTAAATATTTTCACAAACATAATGCATATTTTATCTTGTGTTGTTTGAAAATAAAATTGTGAAATATAACTTGGGTTTATTTCTCTTTTTGAATCCACAGGCAAATTAAAAGGTAGTCTATAATGGCATTTTAATTGGAAATATTATGGTTAAAATATGGCTTGTAATTTAACAGCTTTATGCTTCTAAATAACAGAAGTATGCTGTAGATAAAATGTAAAAAAGGTAGGGCACTGTATTTTTACATTACAATAACAGTGGTATGCTGTATCTAACAAAACAGTATTATGCTGTTAATTTAAAACAGCAGGGCACTGTGTTTTTACAGTTCCACAACAGTAGATTACTGTTGCTAACAAAAAGAGTATCATTCTGTAAATTTAAAACGGCAGGGTACTGTATTTTTACAGTTCCACAACAGTAGAATACCGTTGCTAACAAAAACAGTATCATACTGTTAATTTAAAAAACGGGAGGGCACTGTATTTTTACAGTATGATGCTGGCAACCACAGCTGCCAGTAGATTACCGTTTTTTTACAAGGAAATTTTTTACAGTGTTGGAGCCTCTTCCAAACCATGCTGTTTGTGAGGATAAATAAATCATGAGTTTACCAAGGCCACCTTCCACAATATTTGTTAAGTGCATTTGAGCATCACATATTATTTGCACATTTATTGAATGGAAATGTTTCCGATTCACATATGCAAATTCATCTTCAGATGGTGCCTTTATAGCAATGTGTGTGCAGTCGATCGCTCCGATTACATTGGGAAAACCAGCGATCGCTGCAAATTGCACTTTAATGTTTGGCTGGTCATCTGCATGGTATGGAAACCTTATATACCTGCTAGACATGCGGATGATCCCGTCCTATACAGCTGCCATTGCACAGCTCAAAGATACTTTGTAGTGTGCAATTTAACACAATTGCCTCTAGGAGTCGCCAATGGAAATAAAACAAACACACACAAGAAATGCACGTACACCAGACATGAAGTTGGCGCAGACCAACGCACATTCTCACGTTAATTTCATCGTTAGTAAATCCAAACGCGAGCATGAAATCTGGCATACACAAAGTTTTTATGCATGCCAGGCGTTGATACATTAGGCCCCTGGAGTGTATGGGTGTTTCTAAGTACTGGGTTGTGACTGGAAGGGCATCCGCTGCGAAAAATGATGCAAATCTCCTGTTTCATCACATTAAAAAAAACATGTCCATCAGCTGGAACCAGTCTGGCCATTCTCCTCTGACATCTGGCATCAACAAGGCATTTGCACACACAGAACTGTTGCTCACTGGATATTTTCTCTTTTTAAAACCATTCTCTGTAAACCCTAGAGGTGGTTGTGGGTGAAAATCCTAGAAGGTCAGCAGTTTCTGAAATACTCAGACCAGCCCATCTTGCACCAGCAACCATGTTATCCTAGCTTGTAAGTCGCTCTGGAAAAAGATGTCTGATAAATGAAAAAAATGGAAATGATGTTCTGAATGCATGGCTCAGTATGGAGCATAACGTTTGTTTTTTGTGCCTCACCTCAAGTGCACATACTGTAGCTTAATTTATTATATGATTCTGAGATGTGATGTGACTCCTTGTGGGCATGTAGATCTTCTGTAAACTGAGCTGATAGACATCAGGTATGGCTTTCAGATCCCAGCTCACTTCTCTGACTTGCTCTCATGAAGCTGTCCACTAGAGAGAAAGAAAAGTCAGATTGAGAGCAGAAAGAATGAAGCGGAAGCAGATGCTCACTGGGGAACAAAACAGAAAAAGGAGAGAGGAGACTAGCTTTGTGCTTGAAATAAAAAGGTAGAAGATAAGGAAAGGATGTAAAGGGCTCAGAAAAGAAAATGAATGAATGGGAAATTACATAGAAATCTAATTAAACACTGACTGGCCACCGAGGCCATTGAGAGGCAGAGAATGGACTTGAATGTGAAGGTTGTACAGTATGACACAAATTTAAATTAATTTGATTTGTTTCTACTTTGTTGCATATAGCGGGGCCCACATCTCAAGTCTTGACCACATCTGTGATTTAAAATCTAATGTAAAGATAAATTAAGTGTTGTCATAAATAATCTCATCTCTGTATTTTGTACACAGTCAGATATTTATGCATTGAAGCATTATGCATTTATTGCCTTGTCCACGTTGCAATACTTTCTTATTTAACCCAAATCTCCTTTTAATAATTGTTATAAATGCTCAATGCCAGATGCTTGTACACTTACATTATTTTCATCCTAGTAATAACCCTCATGATATTAAGTGCAATGAATCCAAATGAATAACATCATAACATGTAACAAGATTGTGAAGGATTGTGTTTCAGTCACTTCGTTTTTTTTTGATGCAAAAATGAAATCAGAAACAACTCCAACCAGAATGTTTTGCAGCATCACTGCACAAAAACAAGCTTCAAGCAATCCCTGCTGTATAGAACAGAAAACATGTCTTTTTACTGTCGCTATCTTCAAATAAAGAAGAAAGGAGGGGCTTGTGTACTTAGATGTTGAAGGGTCTTAGGAATTGCATTGAGCTCTCAAGTGCTTTCATAAGGCTCACAGTCATTGTACGCTTTTTTTTTTAAACAGCTTTAAAAAGTAGACAAATCCCCTCTCCCATCTCTAAAAACTGCAGAAAGTAGTCAAAAGTGGCACAAAGGTTACTTTGAAAATAATGTAACGCTTATGATGCTTTCAAAATCTTCAAAACGAAGACAATTAGAGTATCGATTTATAGCAATCATTTTACAGCAACGGCATATTCATTCATTCATTCATTTTCTTTTTGGCTTAGTTCCTTTATTAATCAGGGGTCCCCACAGCGGAATGAACTGCCAACCTATCCAGCATATGTTTTACACAGCAGAAGCCCTTCCAGTTGCAACCCAATACTGGGAAACACCAATTTCACCAACAACCAATTTAGCTTACCCAATTCCCCCGTACCGCATGTCTCTGGACTGTGGGGACAACAGGGGCACCTGGAGGAAACCCATGCCAACACGGGGAGAACATGCAAATTCCACACAGAAATGCCAACTGACCCAGCCAGGGCTCGAACCAGTGACCTTCTTGCTGAGAGGCGATCGTACTACCCACTGCGCCATCGTGACGCCCAACAATGGCATATCATATATTTATGTTTATCAAACCATCAAGATGCTTTCTGCATGCAATGCATTCAAAATTTGTTAAGACTTTATTTTGATGGTCCCCTTTGCACAATTTGTTGTTCTAAAAACTCATTTGAGTATTAGACTGTCTGCTTAATATTATAAAGCTTGTTTGGCATGCTGTCCTGGGAGAGAGCCATGAGCTCATAAGATCCTCGAGCCCTGGGCTCCCTCCCGTTTGCAGGGCGAGAGGGGAGTTTGAGCTCAGGTAGATCTCCAGAACTCCCCTGCTGTTTGAAGCTAGTGAGCAATTAGGGATTGCTATAAAGAGATAACTACTTACTAGGAGCACGTCTATAGTGCCGATTTGGATTAGTCAATTAACTTAAGTTGCATGTTTTTGGACTGTGGGTGGAAACTGGGGGACCCAGGGGAAACCCACACAAGCACAGGGAGAACATGTGAACTCCGCACAGAAATTTGGATCGGCCTGGTGAGGACTAGAACCAGTGACATTCTTGCTGTGAGGCAACAGTGTTAACCACTGGGCAGCCATCTAGGAAAAGGAGGAGTAGGGGAAGAAGGTGGGGATTCTTCAAAACGAAGATGACTATGGTATGGAATTTAGGTTATTTATGGAGACTAAGGAATCATCTGAATGGTGAATTATAAATTGGTTAACACGGGACCAGCCGTGATCAATCATAAGCGTGTGATCCTCTCAAAATTAGTTTATACGTTTTTTTGTTTAGACAATCACGTAACATGTTTGCCTTGAAATTCAAAACTCAAATCTGATCACTTATGACCCCATTCAGCTGTGCACACACTAATGCAAACTAATCCTCTTTAAACTCTGGATAATAATTTTAGTTAATTGAAATAAAGCTTAAATTTAAATAAACCAAATATGAGATTAACCTATAACAGACATATAAACAAATAAATAACTGCAAAACATAAATACTCAAACTAATCTTACAAGGAAACAATTATTTTACGTTTTGTCAGTTTAATGGCTAATTTGTACAAATTCAGTTCAAGTTCAGTCTTACGAAAAAATTCATACAAGTTCAGTCTTACGAAAAAATTCATACGAGTTGAGTCTTGCAAAAAATTCATACGACTTCAGTCTTGTGAAAAAATTCATACATGTTCAGTCTTCCGAAAAAGTTTATACGAGTTCAGTCTTACGAAAAAATTCATACAAGTTCAGTCTTATGAAAAAATTCATTTGAATTCAGAGTTGAGTCTTACAAGTTTTAAATAAAGGCGTAGTAGCAAACTTTGCCCCTAAACCAACCGTCATTGTGGGATGAGCAAATTGAACTAAACTGCATGAATAAGATTGCACAAAGTCATATGAATTAGCTACTAAATCAAAAAGTTACAAATTGCCACGACACAGCACTGGAATATTTGACATGCACCCAAAAAGTGGTACAATAAAATAGAAATGTCACAAATTTGTTTTTTTATTAAATTAAACTAAAAAAGTTTGAAATGAGTTTTAAATTAAACTTTATATATTAATAAATTATTTCACATTTCAGAATGGATTCAATCAGCATATTTGAAGATGTTTCACACACCATGTCACATAAACTGTCCTTTTACAAAGAAAAAGAAACATTTCAAAATCTGAAAACTCCTATAAAAAGAGAACTGAAAAAGAGAAGCACAAGCAAGTCATTTTACGCAATGTTCTGTATTTAATGTACAGTTATATTATTTATCGAGGCAATAAAATTACATCCAGAGTAATAATTTTCCCTTTATACATGGCAGACCAGCATTATCTACATACAGTGTTACCAATAAAGTGTTATAGAAGGATGATAAAAATACAGACAGAGGGAGAGACACTATCAGATATGTACTTGGTTAAAGCTGTAACTGAGGCCGAGCAGAAGTTAGCCCTTGGGTAAGCATGTTTTGTCCCTTACAGTCTCTCTGCAGTCCTCATAGACTTAAGAACACACACTAGCATCACAAAATATCTCTCGTTTTGGGCCCATTTGTGTGATGGACCCAACGTGGCTCGGCCCCCGAGGATGACTGATTACAAAATTAAATTATCATGCTAATGTCTGCTTTAGGGGAAAAAAAAGTACCAACAATAATCAAAATAATATTAAAGAAATCTGGAAAAACAACCTGAATTCTGTCCCAATTTAAGACACTAAAAAGTGGTTATCTAAATCACTAGATTTCCAAAAAAGGAATAGTTGTCGTTTTTGAAATTTTATAGAAACACAAGTGATAATGTGATTTACACAGGCACAATACAGAATCATGCTACTGTAGATAACATGACATTCATAAAGTGTCTGAAACAGCAATACAACCCATAAAATCTGCTTCTCAATATTTTTTTAAATAAAAATAAAATACCTGTACCTCATTTTCAGACAAACACACAAATTCAAACAGGCAGATTGAGACAGATACATGTCGTTTAGGATGAGGGTGTGTGCACAGTTTGTTGGAACACTAGATCAATATCAAAAAAGCAAAAACACAGACATCACCCTCAATTTCTCCTCTAGTCAGTAGTAGATTTCATTTACCTTCAAAACGGAATGAATTAGATGAAGATCGATATATAAATGCGCACATGGTTTTACTGACATACGTGCATTATTATTTCCTGGTAGTATGTACATCACTAATGTTTCTCACTGAAGATAATGAGACATGGGAGAGCAGAAATGAATACATGCAAGTACCATTATTCCTGGTTCATACGGGTATATAAAAGCTTTTGACTTAACATGCGAACCCTCATTGCTCGTTTTGAAAAGTGAAAAATGGTGATGTCCATCTCACAGCAGCCCTTTTCCTTTCTTGCCTTTTAAAATCTATGATCAAGTTTCCATTCTTACATTAAGCACGTACATCTCTCTCACACACACATGTTGGTATCGGTGGTTTACAAGGACTCTACATAGTTGTAATGCATTTCATACTTTAAAAACTGCAGCCCAACCACTAAACTCAACCCTCACAGGAAGACAGTGGCAAACTTTGAATGTAAAAAATAAAATAAAAACTTATGTATGCTTTTTAAGCACTTTGAATTACAAGGACATGAAGCATGTCTTCATAAACCACCTCAATATAATCCAAGGTATAGTTCATAATACTAATTTCTGTCCATGTAAACCACCAAACCAGTGCACATACACACTTTTCACTAGCAAACCTTTCCATCCACATCATGTCCATGTTGCATATTAAGTTACTTATTCAGCAAATGTAATTGTTTAATTGTCATAAGTGCCGTAATAATTGTTTCTCTCAAAGTGCTTTGATAAATATCATAAAGCACAATGCCCATCTGCTGCTCTGGTATTATAGTGGGCATGCTGCGTGCTAGACGCTCACGCTGAATGCACAAACATCAAATCCAACTGCCTTCATTTCGAGTCTTGGAGCTCTGAGAGACACTTATAGAGTGTGGGGAAAAAGGGAAAAGACACAAACGGACATAGAACTTAAAAACTGACCAAATGTACAAAAGTAAACAGGAAGTGATGGGGGAACAGATCAGCAGATTACAGTAAGAGAAAGCAAAATCCAACATCATGCATTCTAACAGATTAAAAAAAGCCCTGGATTGCGGTGATCAGAGCTAAGCTGCAAAAGTCTTGTTTCAATCTCACACTGAAAAACAAATTGCATGCTCATATGCTCGGTTTTGAAATTATGCAATGTGTCATGACTCTGAAAAGATCTTGATGAAGTCAAGTGGAGGATTTGACCGCTGCATATGGGATCTGACATGAAACTGCACTCAGACTGTGAGCGGATTCAACAGGGTTTGGCCAAAAATAAAAGGCGCTTGAAGTTTCCTGGACATCACTGGATTTCAGTGTGACATGTGGGCTCACCGCCAATTACACAGAACTGGGATTAGAGTAGATTAAGCCAACCGATTGAGGAACAGATATGGGGGAGATACAGGGGAGAGAGAGAGAGCGAGAGAGGGATTAAAGGATTTTTTTTTTAAAAGAATGATGTCGGTGAGAGAGATGTGAGGCACTTAAAGTGTCATAGGACACACACACACACACACCAAAACGTACACTAAAAATGTGTAAAAGTTCCTTTAGGGATCAAACAGTCTGCCCTTAGTAAAGTACCCTCTTCAGTTGTCCCTTGTTCAAAGGTACCACCCCAATGACAAACTGATGCATCCTAATGATAAGAAATCGTCCACATTTTTTTTTTTTACACAATACTACGTACCCAATAAACATTCACAAGAAAAGATAAAGTGTTGTTTGGGCATGGGTAAGCAATAGTCCATCTGCGCATTATTATGTAAACACGTACCATTCAGATTAAGCCTAGCACTGGTGCCTCAGATATCATTACTGCCAATTTACACTGCCCCCTTCAGGACAACTTGAGGCAATACATGTAAAGCTGCAAAGGCCACAATATATAACAGGAATAAATACAGAACCTCGTCCCTCTGGTTTCCACAGGTGTCTTACGTACTCGAGTATGTACAAGAGCCCGTATCATTAAAGCTAGATAAAATCCACTTGTGTAAAACAGGAAAGTAAAAAGGCGCCAATTTTGATTCAGGCACACACCATGGCAAAGTGTATGCAGGTTTAGAAAAAACAAGAACCAAATAAAAATCCACAAAAAATGCGTACAACTTCTAGTAATACTATACCTATTCTTACAATCCAACGAGAATAGAGATGGATTTGAAGAGACTGATGGAGAAAACAAACAAAAGGAGTGTAGTATCATTAGTAGACTCCTGTAGTGTCCGTCTCTGACTTGGCAGAAGTGCTTGAGGTGGAGGAGTCCAGCAGTAAGGACGAGACATTGGCCATGTTGCTCCAGCTGTGGTTGGGGGAGGAGTAAGGGGGTGTGCTGCAGTTGGATGGGGGGCCGGAGTTTGGGCCATCATTGGTCTGACCCATCAAGCTGTCTTTACGAGAGCCTTTGCTCTCAAGCTCCTGCAGATATTGAGAAACCTCCTCTGGCAAATGCTTTAGCTCTGCCTCGAAGTCACGGGTCAAACCAGCCTGATTCTACAGAGACAACATTCAAAATTGAAAGTAGGAAAAAGTAAAAGCTAAGAAGCAATTTTTTTTGACAGCTTCAAATTAGGAATGGACTATTTGAGCAAAACTGATATGAGTAAGTGTTTCATTGATGGAAACACAGCTGTTATGTCTTCAATATTTTAGATGTCAATGAAATTACTAACAACTAACAAAACAGACATACCAAGACTAACTAAATGAATGTAAAAAGATCATTATATTGTACATTGATCCTTGGTGAAGCTACAAAAGTGACACAGTTAAGAACTAAATAGTGATTTTCTTTTTTTCTTTTCTATTGTTGTATGATTAGCATCAAGGATATAGTCTAATTTACACGTTGCAGTACATTAATACAATAACAAAAAAAACATAGCAAGATGTTTTGTGCAGCTAAAATTAACTGGAAGCAAATAACACCTGAGGTCTTGCACATTTAAGTAATCAATGGTTGCTTTCAGGGAAAAATTGATCAGTGAAAGAAAATTTTGTGGTCAAGAAGAGACTATTTTGTCAGGATTGACGGCTGAATAGATATGCGCATGCATGTACTGACCATAGGAATCTCCTCCTCGATTTTCTGAATGATGTCCTTATGAAGGGCTTTCAACTTCTCTTGACGCTTCCCCTGAGATACTTCCAGCTACGCAAAGTCAGAAAGTTAATTAAGAGACTTCCAGAGAAAGATTCACTTTGATAGTTTGACCTCAAGATTGTCTGGTATGGATTTTGTAACACTTTGTTCTAATAAGGAATGTTACACAACAACAATGTAATGTATCGACAACAATAACAAAAACACAAGAAATAATCAGTTTATAATTAGTAATAAAGTGACGAGACACCTTTGTGGGACCAGTTAGACTTTACTGTGCAACCAACGTTAAAACACAACTGGAAACATCCAATGCCTTATTACTGACTATGATTTAATCATTATATATTTTAGGTTGTATTTATATTCACATAAAAACACAAACTGACTAGGTTGACTAGTTTTGCTTAATATAATATAATATAATATAATATAATATAATATAATATAATATAATATAATATAATATAATATAATATAATATATCTCTATGTCGAGATCATACTATATGCAATATATGTATCGCAGATGTGTAAAAAAATTATATTTGTTTTATGCATGTTGTTTATCCAAATTTGACCCAAAGAACCCAGAGCTGAAAATAAATACTTATGGGGAGAGTCAAGACAAGAGAGGAAAATAACAACAGCCAATCAGAGTCTGAATATCTGCTGAGATTTTCACTCATTGATACTGTTTATCAATGATACATTGTTTATCAAAGACTAAAAGTTTGCACCTCGACAGTTTTTTAGTCTGAATTTGAATTAATTACATCTGAAGAGTATTGTATTACTGTTTATTTTAATATGGTTTTAAAACATAACTAATAAAATGTAACATTTCTCTATAAAAATGCTATTATAAGAAATATTGTTATAGTTAGGCTACTCAAGATCACCACATGTTTTTCCAGCCCTAATAAACATTCAAAATACAGTATTCTGCAGTGGCTTTTTGTGGAAGAATAGTCACTGCACAACCTTTGCTTTGTTCTTGAACTAATCTGAAGGCCACATGAAGTTTGGGGGTCTGTAGCTACTGACTCAGCAGAAAGTTGGGAATTTTTGTGTACAGTGTGGCTCAGCATGCACAGACCTTGCTTTGTGATTTTACATGGCGGTGTGTGCCGCTGTTCCCAACTGCTTAATACCAATAACAGTTTACGGTTGAATATTTAGTAGTGAGGAAATGTCACAATTTAACTTATAGCAACCTATCACACTACAGCCTCAATGACTCCCTGAGCTCCAGAAAGTGACACATTCACAAATGTTATAGAAGCAGTATGTATAGTAAGCAGTATGTATAGGAAGCAGTAAGGTGCTGGATTTTATACCCCTGTGGAAGGGTAGGGTATCCTAAAACTTTTGCCAATATAGTGTATATTATGTAAAATATGCAAAATCTTTTTTTTTTTTGGATGTAATGAATAGTGATGAATTAGTGACCAACACAATATATGGAGCATGCTTGGTATTTGAGGTGTGGTCAGTTCAGTGAATCACTGAAAATTACTGTTTCTCCTGAATGGATGTTTTCAAAACACTTATCGACACATGTACTGACAGGGAAGGTGAAATTTAATTTACTAAGCAAAACTGTTATTCGATCAATGCTGTGGGCATTTTTTGCCCAAGCCTACAATTCGGCCGGCCCATTAAAAAAATTGCATCTCTCGGGCAAACCTCAGAACCAGGGTAGAAAATAGACTATTACTTATTAACCCCAAACCCTGTGTCCATTACAATAGACATCACATGTCAGCCCATGTTTTTTGTGATTCCTAAGCATTTCATCTGGACGATTGTCATCTAATCAAATTGTGGTAAGTCTTGACATGTTGTAATATGAAAAAAAAAAAATCCACTACACTGAAAAGCAGCATGTAAGCCACATTTACAATGTTTTTATTCAGATTTATTGATATGCTTGCCAATATTTCATAAATTGTATGCAAAAAAGAGGGATTGCGCTTACTAACTAAAGTTTAAAATCTTTTGTAACATTGCAAGCTTTAGATCAGGATGTTTTCAAATATGTCTGGTCATTAGGATAAACTGGAAACATTACTGGAGATTTAATTTATATATAAAAATGTATTTCAATGTACTAATTCATTGCTGAAACAATTTCATATGCAGAATATACAGATCTTGAAGTTCTTGAGCATATAGCAGATGGAAATATCTCAGATGTGGACATTATGGGGTCATGAGGAAGATGAATATAAAGCTTGTTATAAACATGCAATCTACACAATACAAACCTCAAAATTAGAGTAAAAAAGTTACAATGTTATCGTTTATGATTAAAAAAAAATTATTTCAGGATTATACCAGAAATCATTTATGTTATTTTGTATTTTATGTTGGTATAATGTTCTGCAAGCACAACTGTTCTGGCCATGAGGTCCATTGAAATGGACAAAAATATGTATATATACTTAAAGAAATGAATTTTTATTATTATAACTTGGTCTCATTCAGAGGAGCCTCAAAAACTGAAAACATACTTTTACTTTTTTCTGAAACTTGCAACATAATTCAGCTCTGAAGGGGTTAATTTTGATGTTTTGAATGTAAAACCACACTAAAATATCAAAAGTGGACCTCAAACAACAGTCATAAAAAAAGAAAAACTAACAACAACCACCTATTACAGAAGTACATTTGAAGTCAGAATTATTAGCCCCTATTTGCCCTTGTTTTTTTTCACCAATTTCTGTTTAACGGTAAGATTCTCAAAACATTTATAAACATAACAGTTTTAATAACTCATCTCTAATAACTGACTTCTTTTATCTTTGCCATGATATTTGACTAGATATTTTTCAAGACACTTCTATACAGCTTAAAGTGACATTTAAAGGCTTAACTAGGTTAATAAGGTTAACTAGGCAGGTTAGGGTAATTAGGCAATTATTGTATAACGATGGTTTGTTCTGTAGACAATCGAAACAAATATACAGCTTAAATGGGCAAATAATTTTGACCTTAAAATGTTTTTTAAAAATTAAAAACTGCTTTTATTCTAGCTGAAATAAAACAAATAAGACTTTCTCTCAGAAAAAAAAAAACATATTTAGAAAATCCCTAAGCAAAAAACCCTGATTGACACTCAATAAAGACAAGGTACTGAATAAAGCAATAACCTAAATACAACTAATATAATTATATAACTTACACATATGAAAAGAGACAAGCAAATACAATACTATCCAATTAGTGCAAAATTCAGACATTAAGAAAAAAAAAAACTCACCTGACGGATTAAGCTGACCGACTCTTGGATATGTTTTCTATTGATCTCAGTCACATCTCTGCTAAGTGAGAGAATGACAGAAGAAGGTTATCGTACCATAACTGTTGGATGAGTCAAGAAGCAATACTGAACCCAAAAGTAAAAACGCACTTTTTATTCCTTCTCAAATGGTTCCAAACATTTCTGAGATTATCTATTCTGTTGAACACAAATGATATTTTGAAGAAAGCTGAAAACCTGTAACTGTTGACTTCCATGGTGTGACAAACAAATACTACTAAAGGCAATGGTTGCAGGTTTCCAACATTTTTCAAAATATCTTCTTTTGTGTTTAACAGAAAAAAGAAACTGATAAAGGTTTGAGACAAGTAAAAGCAGAGTAAATGATGACAGAATTTTAATTTCTGGGTGAACTATCACTTTAATAGCTTAAACATTCAAAAAGGGTCTCATGTATTTCTTTATCTGTATCACTGTGTCAAGTATCACTTGACAAAATACAAAAAAAATTAAAAGACAAAAGTGGAATATAGCTGGATGGAAAGACATGTCAAAGTACAGTATTGCAGAGGTCAAGGCACATTTACTGCATTTTTATAGTACTTTATACAATGCAGATTGCTTCAAACAGCTACAGAGATCAGCAACAAAAAGTAGAAATGGTTGTCAAGTGAAGTCAATCAATTAGAAAGGAGTTCAATACTCATTCAATTCAATCCACTTCAATACAAAACATTCCTAGGTTAAGACAGAACATATTTTAAAAAGTAGTAGTAGTAGTTTTAGCTGTGGTGAAAAACAATTCAAAATATTGATTCTGCATTGACTGTGAGATTTTCAGAATGCATTGCTATTCTCTTTTGGATTGACTATGCTCACTAGGAGGAGCACTTGTGTGTTTCCCTAAAACCAACTAAACTAAATCCAACTGGCTCTTAAAATGAAGACAAGTCACCCATCAGAAATGTCTGATGGCTTTCTGTTCATAAGTTGAAATTCAATAGTCAACAAATGTTTTCTACATTCCTAAAAGAAAAGTGGGAATGATGAGAAATTTTAGGTAGACTAACAATTTAACCCTAAACTGCAACAGGCACCGTCCTTAAGATGAGAAACAACAATAACTCACATCTCCTTTTCTGCTTTTTTGGCCTCGATGATGCTGTTCAGCCTCTTTCTGTCCAGCATCTTCTGTAACTCCTTCTTCTCTCTGCAAGCAGAAATAAGAAATTCTGGCACTTGTCCTCACAGTCAAAAATAAAAAACAAAAACAAACAGAGAAGGATCTTACTTGTCACACACATCTTTGAGTTTCTTGATCTGGGCTGCTTGGCATTCGATGGCGATATCCTTCAGTCTCTGATTGGCCTGAGACAGAAGCACAAAGCCATGAAGAATCAGCATTTTAGCAGTAAGCTGTCAGAGCAGCGGCGATCGCTTTGCACTGTTGTTGAGTGTGTTATACCTCTTTGAGGTGGAATTGTTTCACTTCTTTCTCCATCTGAAGCTGTCCTTGTCTGAGTACAAGAAGCTTTTGCATGTGCTCCTCTCTGAACTGCTCCATTTGTTTCTGTAGTTCCAGATCCAGCTCATTTAATTCCCTATGCACAGAATCTTCTGATCCACTGCAAACAGCACACACAACAAGCAAACACACATTTAGTATAATAAATAAATTAATAATAATAATAATAATAATAATAATAATAATAATAATAATAATAATAATAATAATAATAATAATAATAATAATAATAATAATAATAACACTATTTAAATAATTTAAATCAAAGCATACTTTTTCTTTAGACTTGTGCGTATACGCTTCTCAATCTGACTGCGTTTCTTCTGGAGGTCAGAGCTCTGCTGATTAAAGAGAGTCTTTTGTTCCTTACTGTGGGCCAACATCTGAAACATACATACATCTGTCAAAATAAAGGCAAATATAGATATATAGCATAGAATATTTGCTTTGCCACTTGTCAGACCAAGGTTCTGATGCAAGTTTGCAATGTCGCGACTGATTCACTGATATGTTCTAAAACATGGTTATAAGAATTGTCTTTATCCAATAATTACCATTCCATAATATTCCAGCAAATGATCAGACCTTAATAACCATACAGCAATAATGCTGCAATACAGTGCGGCACAGCACAAAATGGGCTAAGACAAGAAAGACATGACCAGCAAGAGGCAGTTATACAACATATTGAACATACTGAACTGATATACTGTAGCAGCCAGAGCATGCGAGCGGAGCTGAGCGGTGTGATGCTGGTCGTGTGCTCCACTCAATCACTAACTGCCAAAGCTAACTGCAAAGCAAGCACTTTTTGGTAACTAAAAAATCTTAAATAACTGTTTAAAATTAAAGCACGTTGATAAAATAAGTTTCTGTTTTAATGCGGCATCAGTGGTTAAGGTTATCATGACATTAAATTTCCTGCATAACAAATAATATAAGTGGCATTGCATGTGCTAACCTTTTTGAGATGTTTCTTGCTCAGCTCCTTAAATTCCTTGCATTGCTTTTTCAAAAGCTTCAGGTAGGAATTGTGTTGTTTGAGCTCATCAACAGACTCGGGCTCGATTACTGCAAAATACAACAACAGACAGTTTGTCAAAGATCTACAGCAGGGGTTTTCAACCATTGGGGAGGGGCGTAAAAACCTGAAGCATGCAATGGACTCATTATTAACAATGAAGGACGGTTTACAGTTAGCCGTTTTGGGAACCCAACACGGATTGACATGCTGTGCTTTCAGAAACAGGCTCAGCTATCATACTATTCACATTTACACGCACACTGGATACACTTACAACTGGATAGGGCTCCCTTATTAAGCAAAGGCCATTTTAAATCTCCAGCACCTGTTTTCAGATGGAGAAGTATTTCCAACACAGAGCCATAGTTCAGTGATGAGCTACCCAAAATTGTTCTGGGATTTAACAGATGTTTGCAAGGCTTCACAGTAGGCCTGGGCAATAATTCAATAACGATAATTATCTTCACATATATTTTTTCGATAAAACGAAAATGATAAAGTGCTCGATAATGTTTATACACTATGCGTAATGCTGCGCAGGCATTTTGCAGCCTGCACTTCTGGATGCCGCACGTGGTATAAGTTTACAGCCTTACAGTCTTAATTCCACTTGGAGGAGTAAGAAAAAAAGGTCACAGACATTGACAAGAAACGTCACTAAACTTCAGTAGTCTGGAGCTACACAGCTATTCAGTTGTCTGGAGCGAAATATCATCCACCAGCACAACAGTTGTATAAGATGGGCACAAACAAAATCATATATATTTTTCTTTGGAAATGTATCTTTTTGAAACCAATTTTAATGTATTTTTCTTGTTGTCAGTTGTCCACAACATAAACAAGAAGAATGAATAACATCTGAGTTGAAGCGCTTCAAAACAAGTCAGCTTAAGCTTAAGGTGCCAAAACAATCCATTTAACCATTTACACGGTTTGAATTTAATTAGTTCAACCAAGTGGTTTAAATGAACCAGCACAGTCCTTACAAACTATTAGCAGCACTGAAAGTATTCTTACATTGCGGCGGAAGAACGAACTTTTTCGGAAGGATGAGAGAACTCAGAAATTTATTGTGGCAATGAAGAGGCTCCCCGCATGTTTCGGCGTGATGCACGATTTTTAAAATCTGCACATAACAGGGTTTTATGAATCCCACAATATGCAATGTCAGGAGAGTGACTCCATAAGGTAAGGTAAACTGCACACATTTGGTTATGTAATGCATGGACGCATCTCACAGCGCAAAGCATAACTTAATCTTTAAATGTCCATGCTTAATCAGTGATCAATAAGGTCTATCGATTAAAGGGTTATTGACAATCAATAGATCATCAAGTAATCGTTAACCTCTCTAAATAAAATATAATAAAGAGTATTTTACCGTAAATTCACCATACTCACCATTAAAAGGATAGTTCACCCAAAACTGAAAATTCTGTCACTATTAACTCACTTTTACTTGTTCCAAACCGGTTTTACTTATTTTTTTCTGATTTTGAACAATAATATACAATAACTTGTAGGGTAATGTCTTTGGTTGTTGAAGACTTGATTGTTCTTTTGTTTATTATTTTTTTTATTTATATCATCATACAGCTCAAACATTTCACAAAGTGGGGTAAATCAGCTGCACAAAGGGATTGACATGCTGAAAAGCCTTTAAATTTAATAGGTATAATGATTTGACATTTATCTTGATAATTAGACATAGACTAAAATGAAAAAAATTATCATATTTTTTTTGCCATATCGCCCAGCCTACTTCACAGTGAACTGTGGCTCTGTTTCTGCTGATCTGAAAGCATGTGAAAATATCACATTTAATTACATGTTTTTATTCCTAACTCCCCATAACCCCATAACCTCAGCTGAGTGTTTGAAATAAATCTTTCAGTGAAATGATTCCATGGTTGTATGTTTATTAATCACATTGAATTCTTTGTGGCATATTTGCTGTTTCTGCTTAAGTGAAATTTTGCAAACTTTGGGAGTTGAAAATGGTTGAAAACCCCTGATCTACAGCACTTCTCAGTATTGCACAGTGGAGTGACTGATGAAGATGAGCGTATGATAATGGATCTTACCTTTAAGGACATTGTTGACTAGATCTTCTTTTTGGCCTATATATTACACATGAACATACAGGTCACTTAATGGGCATGACATTCACAGGCATGATTAGACAACAGTACAGAACTGACAAGACTGCAACATTATGATCCAAATGCAAACATTAAGAGAGGTAGAGATTGAAAGAGGATGACAGAAGTGTAAAAGAAAAAGAAGAAAAAGAACGGTTAGTCCAAACCTGATGGAGGAGGGTTCAAGTCAGTTTGTACATTAGGAAGTGTTGGAGATGAGGGCAGAGGGAAGATAGGGTCAACAGAGGTTAGAGAGCTAGAGTCAGTCCTGTCTCCTTCTTCCTGTTTCGTAGGCCCACCCTGCAAGAACACAAACATCCAAAGCATGCATTCACTTAACGGCTTAAACATCGACAAGATGAGATGGTGAGATGATAGTAAAGGAAATAGGAAATGATTTATCAAATGAAACCGGATTTAATAAATGGACACTTGACCTTTTACTTTTGCAAAACAAACAAACAAAGAAAAAAGTACCTAGTACAAAAAAGGTATCAGAAGGGTAGATTAATA
This sequence comes from Danio aesculapii, assembly GCF_903798145.1. NCBI lineage: Eukaryota > Metazoa > Chordata > Actinopteri > Cypriniformes > Danionidae > Danio > Danio aesculapii. Next base: position 57,359,548 of record NC_079441.1, read on the forward strand.
GAAAATCTATAAAAGTATGATTAAGCTCATGGAAATCTTATGAATTTAAGTATTTTCAGTAAATCTCTTTTCACTCTGCACTATAATATGGTTCAGATAACTATAGGCAGTAGAATTACTTTAATTGTTTGCAATTTCAGAACTTGACAACCTCAGCCCTCACCTTAATCACTTCTGTTACAAGGAAAGAAATGTCCAGCATATAAAAACACCAAAGTAAATAAAAAAAAAAAGACACACACCTCAGTGGGATCCTCCATAAGTGCTAATAGCTGACTTTCTCTCTGGGCCAGCAGAGAGAGATGCTTAATGGGGTTTGTTAGAGCCTCTGCGTATTCTATACAAAAAAAGATGAGGAAAGAAGTAAACCACCAAACAAAGATGCATGACACAGTGGGCAAACATCAGACCCTCATACTAAAAGATTGTTTGCTTGAAACCCACACTGGATGATCCATGAGCCATTGCAACTGCCTAATTCTGCCACTCTGCACAAATACTTAAAAGAAATAAAAAGACACAACGCAGCTAATCAGATATTACATTATATAGTATACAGTACCATTTGCAACTCATCAACTTCAGATTTTCCAACATGCCTTATTAACTGGTTATTTATATTTATGAATGAATCAGAAATACACACAACTTCCTGATGTTTCAATTTTATTTAAACATTACACTTCCACAATTTTCACTACAGACCTTGTTTAATTCATAAAAGCCCATTAATAAAAAGCCTTAAAAGAAGACAGTGGTGAATGTTTTCTTGGTTTTGATCCCATGACTGCATCACTCTAAATCAGGGGTCTCAAACTCAAATTTAATTGGTGGGGAGTCAATTCAGTGACTGACAATTCATAGGATGGTCGTTTAAACATTCAAACACATGAAAAAAAGTGGAAACCTGACATAATTTATGGATCTTAGGACAACAGACATGGTGTCTATATTTCAAGCATTACCTGTCACCAGTGATAATGCAACTATCACAACTGCTGAAATATATTTGTGGCTGTTGTGTGTGTGGCCAAGCATGAGACAAACACTTCCACAGAGTATATGTAGTCAAAACTCAAGCTTTTGTTTCTTGATGTACATATTGAAGGGGTAGTTTAAATGCTATGAAAATACTACAACTAATAGGCATAATAATCATTATTATTCTGTCCTAACCAATTGTTGGGAAAATTTAACAGATCGAAAATTTAACAGATCGTGTAAGAACAGCAGAAAGCAGTTTGGGTAACTTCTTCTTTCTTAATAGCTTTCTTTTTTTAACTACAACAAAAGAGGGGGAAAGTATGTACATAATCACACTTACTTTAACATGTTCAATTCAACTAGCAGTAACATTTTACTAATGTACATAATTTTATACAAATCTTAATATGCATATGAGGAAAATGTATTAAATAAGACAATTTGAATCTAATATTAGCAAAACTATTACATTTGGTACACCACCAGTGTAAGCCATGAAGAAGTGTTTGTACAACAAAATACAGGTGTTATAAATCCAATAATAATCAAATGACCCTTGAATATTTACAAAAGTAAAGCACTTGCGAACATTATTTGCACGTCTAAATCAGCCACAGAAATAATGTGCATGTGCATGTATGGATCAAAACTTCAAGTGGCTTTATGTTACTGCACAACAATGATAGTGATTTAAAAACACCGAATTTTGTTATATTTTTGACGTCAGTTGGGGGGAGTGCGTAAATGGCCCATGGGCCGGCAGTTTGAGACCCCTGATCTTAATACATGACGTTGGTTATCCCTGAAGTCCCTTGCTTACCTTGGTGCTCGTTGGGAATATAGTCCTGTACCTCAGTGTACACGAGCAGGGATGGCAGCATGAGTGGTTGGTTCAGTTCATTCTTTAGACAGATGTAGTGATATCCTAACACACACACACACACACACACACGCACACACACACACACACACACACACACACACACACACACACACACAAACACAACAGTTATTATACAGCAGATCTTCGATACTATATCAAAATAGCATGATCACTGTTATGTATCGGCACCTGGGCGCAATGCTGACACTGGCAAGATACGATGACCAATAAACTTTCCGTTTTCTTCATATACCGCCACTCTCAGAGATGCCAGAGTAGGTAACACCACCTAGACAGAGAATGAAATGAAGGGCATACTTTTTCAAAATGTAATTCATTTTACATAAGTATACTGATAAGATTTTGTGCAGTTTTGGGTAAAATATTACTTTAGCTTCTTACCTTATTGAACACAAATGTTTCATCATCCCAAACTGGGTCCAGAGAGTTGTTGTTTGAAGTTTTTGTTCGATATTTCCTTTTAGTGTCTGCGGGAAGCCCAAACATGTCCACTTCCACATAAACACCAACCTTCTTATCATTTAGAAACTGGCCTGAGATGATCTGTGAAGGTATTAGACATCATCTAACTGTACATTTTATATGTGAAAATATAAAATGCAGAATAACGTACACCATCTGTTGTTTGAAACAGTAAATATAATAACAATAATAATAATAATATACCTTGACTTTAACTGTGTTGGCTACAATGCCATCAACAATGTCTGTAGTAAAGGGGTCAAAGTGTTTGTCAGTGCGTCTCATGAACTCTGGTTTCAGCAGATAGCCACAACGGCCATTATATTCAAACACCCCCATGTTCAGCTGCATCGCCAGGTCTGAAAAACAGAGTAAAAGCTTTTTTTAGGAATTCATGAGCAAAAATGTAGAACAACAGCAAAAGACAAACTATGAAGAACAAAAGAGCTATGTTCATGTCTCACCAAGGGTTTGAAAGTTTAGTGCCACCATCTGGCAGCCCACGTTCCAGAAAAGCTGTGGCATATAGTTGCTGGAGTCCACACGAGTCCCTTTGGGGTAAATTCGACTCATTTGCTTTTTATTATATCTGAATACAAACATTTTGTTTAGGAAGAACAACATTGCTTGAACATGACACAGCAAGCACATGCATCAAACATTCAGACCAGCATTCCAAATACAAATAAATAACATAAAAAAAAAACACAAAATGGCAAGATTAACAAAACATTTACAGGTACATCTAACAATTAAAACAATCACCCAATATCCTTGGGTAAAATAATCACCCAAGTTTTTAGTTGCATATGTTCTACTTCATGCAATAAAGAATACATTTAAATAAGAACCTTATAAGATATTTTAAAACTTCACAAAACATGCATTTTATTTTAAGAACAGTATATTAAGTATTTACATTCCATTGTTTTAGTGCATAGTAGGAGCTGGCGAATCGGGACTGTGCGTATGCGTGATTTTTAGAATTGCGAATACATTTTGCATCTCCAAGATAAACAGTCTCTTATTTTTTTTCAAAAACAAAACATTAAATGAAATCATTTTGAACAACACCACCCATGATATCCATTTACTGTATCTCTAAAAAATATTTAGGTACATTTTCTTGGAAATTTTAGTACATTCATTTTACATACAAATATTAGCTACATACATAAAGCTACATATTTTTTTACTGCATCCTTAATCTTACATTCAGCTGCATGAAATAGGTCTAATTTGTATCTTTTTTGTGAATAAATGTTAAATAAACATTTGCAAGAAACGTCTATTTCTATTTTATTTATAATTTCAAATATAAGTGTATAATTTTTGTGTCTCTTCCGAAGTTCTTTTCAACACTTTTACATAAGTGATAGAAGGGCATGACAATCTTTAAAGCACTGACAAAAAGACACATGACTTGCTCCAAGTGATTTCACTTCCTCTGGTGAGAGACTGCAAGGAACCAAGGCATGTTGTTTATTCTTCTCTCTTTCAGTTGTATGAAATATTTAGGACACACCAATATTAGATTAATTATTTCTCTCTGTTATTGTGAATTTCTCATTCCTTCATTAATTCATTGATTTGCCTTTGGCTTAGTCCCTTTTTTCATCAGGGGTCACCACAGCAGAATGAACCACTAACTTATCCAGCATATGTTTTACACAGCAGATGCCCTTCCAGCTGCAAGCCAGTAATGGGAAACACCCATACACTCTCACATGCACACTCATACACTACAGCCAATTTAGTTTATTTAATTTACCTATGCCGCATTTCAAAATGGAAACTAGAGCACCCGGAGGAAACCCACGCCAAAACGAGGAGAACATGCACATAGAAATTAATTTCTCATTCACTTTTAAAAACAATATGATGAAAATGCATATTTTGTTTTAGACATGCCATGTGGTTGAGGTTAGCATCTTGAGCTAAATCACAAAATGGTGGAAAATGTCAAGTCTGTTATTGGCTTATAATAATAATAACAATAATTTAAACAACAATTAGTAACAGAATCAAACGTTCCCAATCACATTTAAGAATGTTGGATTATTTTGCATTATGAATCAGTTTACATCTTTTATATTATCATGGAAAATGCTTCAAATGTACCCACAATTCTGGAATGAGTCATACAGTACGTGATTATCTACTACTGACTGCTGGTGAAGGATACTCAACGAACTCGGCGGGAGAATTTTTCAATGTGTCCATGCCTTTGGTCTCCACAAAAGATGACATCTCATAAAACTTTTTCCTCTCTAAAATGAGAGAGAGAGAGATCACCGTATCACCGATGTTTTAGTTAAAAGGTTTTGATGCATAGCCTAAAACTCTTCATGGGATACATTTTAAAAACATCAAGTGGGCATTAAAAGCATTAAAAATCTTGTCTAGATTTGTAATAAAATATGCTTAATGGTGGGAGAGACTTTCCTTTACATAACATCTCATATGTGTACCAACCATTATATAAAATGGATCATTTTTACCCAATTTTGGTAATCCAGCTAAAATAGTTATCAGGGTTTCTGCAGGTTCCAACCAGTCAAATTTGAGACTTTTAAGACCATTTTAAGACAACACAATATTTTAGTGAATTTAAGACTTTTTAAGGCCTATTTTCCTTTTTGTAATTTAAGACATTTTAAGACTTTTAAGACCCAGCAGACACACTGAGTTATAAATATGATGTTAAAAGCATCATTACTCACTGGCCGCCACCTCAAAAGATTTGAATTTGACTGGTTCTATGTAGTTGACCAACGTGGACATCTCTTCCGTGGCATTCACCTCACTGTATGCAGTACCCTGAAAAAGAGAGATGGTTCAAAAACACGCACAGAATGAGGAGAGTAGAAAAGGGAACTGTGCAGAGGGACAAAATCTACCTCATCAGTGTTGTTGTGTTTCTTTGGATCTGGAATGGGTTCCTCTTCCTCCTCCTCATCACTCTCACCATCTCCCCGATCTAGAAAGCAACATTAAAACATAACACACACACAAAGACACAAAGATTTTAAACACACTATAAATACATTAACTGTGAACTGCCATACTAGTGCCTAATTGACACCATTCTCCATCCTGAAGGCTGAGACCTCATGTCATCTAGGCAAAAACCCACCAATAGATTTGTGGTTATCATGGTCTTTGGCCATCCTCTCTGCAAGCTTCTCACCCCCATTGGACATGAGCTGGCCCACATCCCCATCAGACAATGGACAATCTAAACACAAATCTTACAATGAATAAGTTTTAATGGGAAATGAAATGGGTAAATAAAAAAATGGATAATGCATACAGTACATTTAATTTCTCATTTACCCCAAAAAGAGCTTAATACATTTGGATTCGAATCACACTGGTTTGGAATAACATGAGGGTGAGCACATGTAAATGATGAGTTCATGAGATAACTCCATTCCATGTCCATTTGAGGGAAATGCGGAATCAAATGGCCCACAAGAATAATTCATGAATTAAAAATGATCACAGAATGAAATAAATGTTATGCTTATCACAAAAGAGCAGATGTGGAAAGGTAGTTAAAAACACACAAGGCAGTTAACTGTGAAGGAATTGTTCACTGTTCAGTGAGTGAGAATGCTGTCAGAATAAAAAACACATTAGCATCAGAAGTTTGATTCATTATAAAAATTGGCTCACGAGGGTGAGTTAATTCACTAATTGAACATCACAGGTTGCACTGTTCAACAAAACACAACATGATCTGCTGATGCAGGAAACACTGAAGTGTATTCTAACAAGCCATTCACTTGATTACAGTTACTGCTTTTCCATTTTTCCATGTAAACACGCTGAACTAAAGTGAACATAGTGCTCATAGTCTTTGGTAGTACCTCAATGTGCAACTTAAATTTTTATATACACACATCAGCATCATTTATACATATACAGTATATTGTGTGTTCACAAGTTGCTATACACATTTAAATAATAATTGTTTTGATGCATTTAAGACCGTTGAAATCAGTCACTTCTATGCTAGAGCAGATCAGGCTATGTTTTGGTGTGTTTGCACGTGTACACACACCATTCAAAGGTGAAGACTGTTCGTCTGTCCCATCCTTGCGTCGGATGCTCCCACCGTTAGAGGCCCTGTGGTGATGTTTCTTCTTGTTCTTGATCAAGATCTTCCCCAACAGCTCCTGGGGGCTAGGGAGTTGTTGACCAGGAACCAGCTGTAAAAATGACATAATCTCTCAATTATGAGGGCCAAATCAATCTGTCATATTCATATTAATTACTCTGGGTTATGATCAAGCTGTTAGTTTATATTCTGTGGAAACTATCAAGTTTATTGGACATCATCCTGCTTAGATACTTACATCAATAGATTGTCTTATTTTAATCACACTTCTGATAACTGATGTTTGATAAATTTGTTTTTATGGTGAAGAACAACCCACCGGGCATTTGTCCAGAGGGTCAATGAGTAGCGCATCCCCAAACATTGAGCGACAATATTCAGCCATTTTAGCCTGCTGCTTTGCTCTAAAAGAAAAGTAACAACCAAGGTAAGATATACACAATGGCAAAACAGTATGCATTAACAACATAATCAAACCTTGCACTTACGAGTCCACATGGTTCTCAAAGGACAGGATGAGAGGGTAAGGTGATGTCTTGAAAGCACTTTCAGCAATGGCCTCAATCACATCCTGAAAAGGCAAACAACAAAACCTTATAGACACCATTTCTCATTGCAGGTCAGACAGGAATTTCAGCCATGGAAATTAACCAAACAATGATGAAGTCACACACTCCGAGATGGGGCCATACACACACCTTAAATGGGATCTCAGTTGTCATGGTGAAACCGTGAGTGATAATTGGCTCTTCTTCGGGTGGGCGACCCTTCCAACAGTCCAGCTCTATACAGCGGCATCCTGTCAGCAACACCTGTCTGTACATCTCAACTGAAGACAGGCCTGTCAGTTGCCCCACTGTAGAGAGAAAGACACAGTTACAGGTATGCACATTACTAGGTTCCTGTTTAATAGAATGTGTGTTTATGAACCTGTAAGGTATGTATTGTGTGAAGAGTTGATGAAATAGTGGGACAGTGGCTGATTCATATCGTCGATTATGTCCAGCCTCTCAGGGGGAACCACAGAGTTTTCCTCTCCACCAAGATACTTTGTGAAGCTCATCAGGGAGATCTGATCTACTCACACGTGAAACAAATTGCCATCAGACTCATCTTCACCATATCACTAGGACAAACAGAATCTGCAAACATTTTTTGCTATTTCTGCAGAGAATTTTGTAAAAAATCTGCAGATTTATATAGAATGATTTTAGGAGTATCGTAACTAGAAACTTAATATTTAATATATATTTATTATAAAAAAACTTTTCTCTTATGCAAATCCAATTAGATACACTTCTTTGGTAAACAAAGCAAGTCTCTCATATAATAAATCTACTGAGAGACAGGAAATATTACTTTACAAACTGTATTATAAATAAATCATATGAACAGTTTAACATTACTATTATTATATCCCAATAACATTAGTCAAATTAATAAAAAAACCTGAATAAACATTAAAATTCACACACATTTACACAAGTAAATACATAAACTTGATGATCAGCAAATTTCTACATGCACAGATTCCGTATAGGCCTACGTATGACCAAAGTGTGTAAGTGTGCACTTATACCTCTCTCCAGCTGGCTGGTGTTGGTCTCATATTTCTCCATGAGCTGGCGGACCTGATCTCGTTTGAGTGGAGGGTAAAGAACCTCATTTAGTCGTGAGTCCCTCTGTTTGCGATTTATGAAGTCCATCAACTGATCCAAGGACAAGAAGGGCTTCCCTTTAGACCCTCTACACACACAGAATTGTAGAGAATTGCCCATTAGAAACACTGTGTAATGCATATTAAGTGCTACAATAAAGTATTTGGACACACTCAATAAAACAAAATAATGAAGAAATCTTGTATTTAAACATGTTTAAACGTGAATTAAAGTGTCAAAAATACGTTTTTGGCACACAATATTTATATAATTGCTGTTTTATCCTGATCACTCACAGATCTACAAAAATTCGCTCCACCTCTGGTCTGGGACTTAGTTTGTTTAAAAAGTTCTGGAACATTTCCCAGGTGAAGTCATCTGGTTTTATACCATCCACCTGGATGGATGGATGATAAATGGACAGATATACAGACAAAGAGACAGATAAAATGAAGAGATTCAGTTAAAAGTACTTTCATTCTACAAAAGCACCTTTAGTGACAACATACCTAAAACGTTTTTGGGCCTAACACCCCTCTTGGGAACATTACTTTGAAAAGCACAAATTATCTTTAAAGATTCTTATAAACTACTGTGTGTAAGCACACAATGTTCACAATAGAAGATGTAAAACTGGTTCTACAGCAGTGAGCCATATGAACCATTTTGAACTTCATGTTAATCTGATATGCTCCAGACATATTTAAAATAAATAAATAAATAAATAAATAGATGGCATACAGCTATTGCTTTTTCTGGTGAAGTTTTACATTCATAAATATATCTTTACTCATATTGTGTTTTTGTAAATGTTCTTTCTTGCATAATAAACAAAAATACATATTTTTAAATAAATGGGATACAGCAAAAAATCTTGCAATGGTTGGGTAATGTAAGTAAACATTATTATGCTTCTGGGGTTGTTGCCATAGTCAGTGATTAACTAGACATGTCAGTAGTGCGACCCCTGGTGTTTACTTTTGGTCCTCTAAATGATTCAGTTAACTTATAAGTTCAGCCAGCAGAGGGCAGTGCAAGACAAGAAACATGCAGACACATTGAAGATCATCTTCTGTCCAAACTAACCCATAAAAGGACTGAGCATAGATCACCATAAAGTGTAAAAGACGCAATTAGTCTTAAATGAGGATAAAACTTTCTTAGCAAGTGTGCATTATTTGGAAAAAAAAGAAAACAATACTTTGAAAAACAATGAATTAACAAATGAGAAAGAGACTGATTCAAACATGCCTCGTTAAAGCTCAACAGACAATAAAGGGTTTAACATGTAATAGTGATTGGTGCATGATCGATTACCCTGTTATAGACCAGACCACAGTGTTCCAGCGCCATCTCCACACGTTTCTTATCAGAGAACATTTTTAGGATGCTAACAGAAGTGAAAGAGAAAGAAAAAGAGAAGAAGTGAAAGGAATAATGAAAGAAGAAGTGGTAGATTAGCATCAAAAGCCTGAAGAACTAGAACTTAACGGTGTTTGAGTAAGAAAGCTTGTATTTACTCACTTCTTCACTGGGATTTTCCCATCCTGAGTTACCTGCAGCTTTAGCTTTGTGTAACTATTACAACAACAACAGAAAAGACTGTGAGAGGCAAACTACTATCACTCATCATTAGCTCACAGTGATTATTTGTACTTCTGCAAAAAGAAAACACCAGCACTGCCTCAAACTGATACAAAGCTAATAATAGGTATTTCATTTAGTAGAGAACAAACCCAAATCCTGCTTGTAAATTATAGCTCACCCAAAACTGAAAATTGTGCCATTTACTTTCCAAACCTGTATAAATTTATTTTTCTCATCATGGGGTAGCAGAACTTTCAATGTTTGACTGAGCTTAACTTTTAAGACCATGTGTGACCTTCAATTACAAAACCAACGCTGAGGCAAAGCTAAAGTTAAACATGGAAACCTGGCCTGAACTTTTGTCAGGTCCAGTTGGACTTAGATTAGACAGTGAGATAAAAGATCCCATAGTAACATATTGAAGTGCCATTTTCAGAAATAAAGCTACAATTATGCTGCAATGTAACAATTTTAGCTATATATTGTCATTTCAGGATAAAACCTTCAATAATAAGATATAAAGTTACAGAGATAAGAAGTAGTATCTGAGAGATACTGTATTAAGTTGTAATATGACATACAAAAGTCACAACTGTGAGAAACAGTCCTAATTGTGAGTAATACAGTTGCATTGTGAGATGTATATTTAAAGCTCAGTGAAAGCTTTTTGTATTTTTGCTCCACTAACATGTCACTTGCCATAACACAATGCTTTCAGACAAACAGAAAACTCACGCTTTGAGTAAGAAGGTGTTGCGGGAAGCATTCTGGGACAGCATATTTGTGGCAAGTTTAAACAGTTCATCCGTCCACACCTGGAAACCAATCATAGCACAAATCAATGAATTCTTAAATGAATTAAGGAATTTATTCAGTTAATATGATAATCATAGAAATAAATCATGCTTCATATGTGCCATGCTTTTGAGGTTTAACATAAAACAATATCTAATATACTTTGATTAGGGGTGCCCAAACTTTTTCGTATGAAGGACCAAAAACCAAATATCATTGAGAGGCATGGGCCGAAGATAAATATACCAAACTATTTCCCATTAAAGTTGCCATGGGTAATTTCCTAATTCATAATGCACTTTTTCATTCATTCATTTTCTTTTCGGCTTAGTCCCTCCTTTATTAATCCAGGGTCGCCACAGCGGAATGAACCGCCAACTTATCCAGCACATGTTTTACGCAGCGGATGCCCTTCCAGCCACAACCCATCTCTGGGAAACATCCATACACACTCACTCACACTCATACACTATGGACAATTTAGCCTTCCCAATTCACCTGTACCACATGTCTTTGGACTGTGGAGGAAGCCAGAGCACCCGGAGGAAACCCACGCAAACGCAGGGAGAACGCAAACTCCACACAGAAACACCAACTGACCCAGCCGAGGCTCGAACCAGCGCCCTTCTTGCTTGTGAGGCGACAGCACTACCTACTGCGCCACCTGATATTTTTTTCATAATATAAAAAAATAAATTCCTATAATATATATAATAACTTTCATTTCAATTGTATTAACTAAATGCAGTATAACTTTTAAAATGATAACTTATTCCAATAAAAACATAAACAATAGTATTTATAACAGTGGAGTTCAATGCTGAATACACTACTCAAGCAGAATCTGCCTTTGCTTTGATTCACTTACCAAAGTGCATTGTCCTCGATCTGTCGAATGTACATTTCAAACTAAATCTGATTCATTTACACCATTTAAATTGAAACGTTTCATCTCAGATAGCTTTTTGTAGCTTAACAATAAAACAAACAAATAAAAGGGTACATTCAATTTCAAATGACAATCTCTAAACCACTCTCAGATGGGATGGCCCGCGGGCCATAATACAAACAAAAACGTATGCTTAAAGCTACAGTAGCATGCAGAAAAGCAGAACAGAGCAAGAGGGAGTAATAGCAGGGACATGGTCTCCTGGTGACAAGGACTGGTTGTTGTGGTTACCTTGCAATAGCCATCCTGCACAGCTTGGAAGTTGAGGAAGGAGATGTTGACCAGGTCATTGCCGTAGACGACTGTTAGCAGCCTTGAGTCAGAGTTCCCATCTGCTTTGCCCGAAAACAACATTTCACGAATACGTGGGTCCTAAAAACACAAGCAAACTTTACCACCCACATACGCTATCCTGACATACGAGCCTTTCTAAACGTAAGCTTCATACTGACACTTTCCAGCACAGGCATACATATTGTAAAAACTTACCTTTGGCATCTTGGCAAACTTCCCTGTCCTGGTGTCCCTGATATGACTCATGTCCAGGATTTCCGCTTCCTAGAAGATACGGAAAAAGACAATGAAGTGCATCAAAGAAATGATGAGTGCAAATAATAAATATTACAATTTCATTCAAGAAAACAAATCAAAAAAGCTGAATTCACTGAGAAATCCATGGTTATGACAATATGGAGTATAATCATACAATTTAAATAAGTAATTAACCCACTACCGCATGGTGTTACCATTTGGCAACATGATATTTATGTTCATTTCTCTGCCACTGTTTCTTTAAGATTGACATTCAAATTTTTTTGTTGGAAAGAGAAGATCTTAGTGTAGCCAATGATGTGCTTCGGTTAAGTCACATGATATGCTGTGTTTTTCTGTGGCACAATTTCTGACAGACCGGCGTTTATTGTGAGTAGTTGCTGAATGCAAATGTAAACACAAAGGATCAAATTATGTCATATTTACAAAAAAATCTGCAACATCACCTCCAGTAAGTTATGATGACATTGTCACAACTCAAAAAGTTTTCATGAAATTAGTTTTTTGTAAATCGATCAAATGTATGTGCTGCCAAATTGCAACACTGTGCAATAGTGAAATGTGCATCTGGATAAACTAGACTTGTTATTTATTTGTTATAATATTTATTGGAGAAAATATTTATATTCACAATATTATGATTGTTTTTAATAATATTCAGCAAAAAGGAATGGAATAAATGAAAGCTGTGGGAATATCAGTTGAAAGTATGCATAAGGTGTCATTTATAAGTTCTGTGTTAAAGCTTATATTACTGCAACACCAATTAAATAAATTATTAATTATAAGGACAATTCTAAATTTGAAATTTCTAAGTTGGATCCACTGTTGGACGTTGTTGCCATATAGCAACATATCATAAAGTACCTTAAAAAAATTTTTACACTTTTTTATTTTTACAGCACTTCAAGTTAAGCCATTCTAAGAAAAGAAAAACAGTAAAAAAAAATAGATTCATCATAATGCGTACAGTAGAGGGTTAGGTAAATAAATAGATAAATAAATAAATAAATGTTTAGAGAGAACTGTATGCATCTTCCTTACCTAAAATATTATTGTCTACAATAATTTCCCACCAACTTTCAAGACTATGTGTACACCTATTTATTGTCTTCTACGTACTACTGTCAACATTGTCAATTGTTTACCGTTTTGTTCTTTGAGAGTACGTTGTATTTTGTACTATCTGGAGCCAGCACCTAAGCTTTTCACTCATCATAGAGCACATGCTGCTGATGATGTGACAATTAAAGTGATTTGATTTGAGTTGATTTGATTTAAACAAATTCAAACTAACTACACTGCAAAAAGATTATAAAGAGCAAAAGCTAGCACTTTACAATAAGATCTCACTGGTAAATGTTAGTTAGTGCAATAACATCAACAGTGAGAAATGGGTCAATTTGTTACAGAAATTATAATGTTCATTTAAAAAATATACAATCAACTTGATCAGTTTTTAGCTACATTACAAAGCAAGTCTGCCTTTTGATTTTAATGAGTCATTAAACATTAACTAAGACATTAACATTACCCAAGATAAATGTTTAACAAGTAGGTTTCATCATCAGTTTAGTTTGTTATCTAACGTTAATAGCTGGAGCCTTTTTGTAAAGTGTTGTCAAACAATAGGCCTATAAAAAATCAGATCATTTTAATCATTGTATCGGGCATGTCATAAGCCAGATTACACTCAAAAAACAATTCTTGAGTTTTTTTGGGACAAGTTAATTGTTTTATGTTCGATCCACTTAAATTTATAAAAACGTATACGTTAACTTAATTGCTTCATGTTGTCCCAACAGAAATCGATTGCGTGTAATCCAGCATTTTTTCAGTGTAGTGAAAGTGTTTTGAAGTGCAGTTGTGATGAACAACACTGCAAATAAAACAACCTGAATATGATTGTTTTGAATGTTCCTAAAATGTATTCTAAGTTTAAATATTAAATAGGTATTCACAGTATTTTGAAGAGCATACAACATTAAAATACTGCACACATTGATCTTGTATTGTTGAATATCAGCATATTTACATCTGTAAATTACACTTGCTGAGAAAAAAATAAAATGCTTATAACCACTGGGCATGGGACGAAAAGCATTTTCAAGGTATACTGTGGTTTGGAAAAGTTAAGGTTTTAAAACCGCCAAATTTTTCTGCTACACCACTCCTAAGGTATGTGCAAGATTTTTTTTATTTACGTCTTTAGGACAACCGTATTTCCAATAGAAAAGAACTCCAAAGATGCCATTTTTAATTTGTAAAGAAATCAGTGTTTTTGAAACTAATGAAGACAGCAGAAGTCAATCATTTATTTGAATAATTTAGCCTGACATGTTTACTGTTACAAAACATTCTAAATGTTTCTCAAAATAAAATATATTGTGTTAAAAGGAGAAAAAGGTTTTTGTTTTTTACCCAGACATTTAAAATGATGATATTTTAAAAGCAGTAATCACAATACGGAGAAACCACGATATTTCTCTCTAAGGTTATCATATTGTCAGAATTTTATACCGGCCCATGCTTAATAACCACTGAAAAAACATATATAAATACACATTCCTGTTCTATTGTTGTTTATTAGGTCTGTGCAATTAATCGAATTTGCATCGAAATCGCGATTTAAAACATTGCGATTAGCTAAATCGCAAGAGGTCACGATATAAAATATATTTGTAATATTTAAACCTCTTACCCAGCATCAGGACGTGGACACACTGGGGTGCTGTTTTTGCACATTTCAGCGTTTACGAATAGATTACATCAAAAAGAACAAAAGTAACCTTGACAAACTATACATCAGTCTAAAGCTATAACCCTCTAGCAACCATTGCAGCTAGTTGTTTTTCAATGGGTAGCTTATAAAGAATGTATTTGCTATATTTGTGCAGATTGTACAGAAACCCTTTATTAGATATGAAGTACATATCATCGCAATAAGACACACACACATTCATTGCTGTACATCAAAGTTTATTTTGAAAGGTAAGAGTCCCCTGCCCAGAGCAAATGCGTGACTGAAGTGTGTGATAGTCTTACTAGCCAATTGTGAGCAGAATTGGGTGATGAGTGCTTCGCTAGTGAAAGTATTGCCAGTGACACTTAATCTAGTAGCAAGCAACTGCAAAGTACAATTTCAGAATTGTTTCAGCCATGTTAGTTTGCTGAGTTTGCTGAGTGTATTTTTTATAACAATTATTATTTGTTTTTATAATAAGCTACACAATCTCCCTGTTTGCTCTAGAGAAAAATGTGTTTAATTTCTGAATATTTAAAAACAAATTTGAATAAATGTTCAAGTTAATATCTTTTCAGTTACTAACAATGCAGATTATTGAGCTGAAGCTAGACTACAAAATTAAAATCGAAATCGAAATATGTAAAATAAATAAATAAATAAATAAATACTGCTCTTTCAACAGACATTTAACTAACTATAAGAAACTCTGCAGGTACATGTCAGCTTACCCTAACCCTAACCCTAACCTGACAGTCTACCATCAAAATAAAGTGTGACCAAAACATTTAAAATGAACAAAACTTGCATAAGAACATGTGCTTGCTTGTGCAAAACTCACTGCCAATTTGCTAAGGCGAGTGTGTTTTAATATGCTGATACGGTTGCTAGGTGGTTGCATACTCGCCGCAGGCCAAAATAGCTTATGCACACGTTTTGGGATTAAATAACTCCTCATTGAAATGAATGTTATTCACTCGTTTAATTATCTGATCTTGCAGGAAACATTATGCGCCAGAGTAAAAAAGAGAAGTCCTCAAAGTCTTTGAGTACATATGAATGTGATTTTAAAAAGTTAAAAATTAAAAAAATATATAAATGTTTTGTGGTTTACTTCCAGTTTTTGTCTTTCTTTATCTATGCCAGTTATAAGCACTTACACTTATTCAGAGATGCCCAAACTAGGAACTGTGGGCCCACCAAGAGAGGGAGAATGATGGGGATGATTTAGAGATTGTTATTTCAAATTTAAATGTACACTTTTATTTGTTTGTTTCATTGTTAAGCTACAAAAAAGTAAACTGAAATTAATTTTTTCAATTTAAATCATGTCAATTCATCAGATTTAGTTTAAAATGTACACGCTGTCACCTGATGGATTAAATTAAGGCAAAAGCAGATTCTGCTTGACAAGTGTATTTAGCATTGAACCCCACTGTGATAAATGTGATCGTTTCTGTTTTTATTGAAATAAGTTCTCATTTAAAAAGTTAGTTAATATGATTCTAAGTAATGTTTTCAATTTATTTAAAAATATTATTAATTAAGAAATGACCCATGGCAACTTTAACGTAAAATAGTTTGGTATATTTATCTTCGGGCCACAGCTCTCAATGATAATTGGTTTTTGGCCCTTTACATGAAAAAGTTTGGACACCCCTGCACTTATTACTTCAGATGACTTTTCCAGCCCAGATTCTGACCAATCACATGAGATTTAGAACAAGAATGCTCCTCCCACCAATGCCACCTGTCACCAACTAAGCTCATAGATGTGTTTTGTTTACGACTATAAAAAGGAAGATGAGGTCATACATCTTTTTCAAGAAAACACTGAAAGGAAAGTAAACTTTTGAGGGTCTTTCTGAGTAATCTGGAATAAGATAACAATGAACAGAGATCTAGACATAAACACACACGCATATATAAGATCCAACAAAGTAAAACATACTGTTACCGAAACCAGGAAATAGTCAACTTTATGACACATTCTCACAACACTTCAGGATTCCCATCTCAGATAAACATCTTTCACTTCTTCTGCTTCGTGTGTTCTGGAAGGACAGTTAAACGTGATCGCTGGCTCGTAAAGAGAATAGCTGAGTAAATGAGCTGGGGCAATGGTTAGAGGACTGTGCTTGTAAACTTCAACAATAAACAAAACAGATCTGGGCTGTAAATACTTGCTCTATAGCCAAGGGCTCCCTCCATTTCTCTCTCCTTCTTTATCATCTTCTGCTTTCCTGTACTCTTGTACCCCTCCCACCATGCTGTGTGACAGTGGAGATGAAGTTGCTGAGTTGAACGCTCCCCAGAGTGTGTGCGTGGGTCATGGGTTACTGGTGGAAGTCTGTTAAGGACTGGTTACAATTCAAACAGCAGGATAAATACACAAACGCAAACAAACAGACACACACACACGCACGCACGCACGCACGCACGCACGCACGCACGCACGCACGCACGCACGCACGCACGCACGCACGCACACACACACACACACACACACACACAAACAAAACAAACAAACAAAACAAACAAACAAACAAACACACACACACACACACACACACACACACACACACACACACACACACACAAACACACTTAAGCTATTCATGTAATACAGTGGCTCCTTGAAGGGATGCTGGGAAAATTCTCAAATATAAACCTACTTTATTGAGCAAGTGATCTGTCTGTCTATCAAAAACAAAAGCACAAAACAAACAAATCTCAATGTACTAAATGATATATTCAACCCCCCAGCTTTTTGCCGTCATCTTCCATATCTGTGGGTGTGGTTGTAAACATAAACATAAGTGATCTATGATTTCTTCCTGAGAGTTCCATCATGAAGGATGATCTAAAAACTAACTAAAGCAAAGTGTAATGTGTTGAAAGCCATGGCATAACACATTAACAGCACTGATCCATATCCCTACACAGAGATGTAGAAAAAGCTATATTTACAACAGTGTAACGTAACATTAATAGCATCAACAGGTTGCATTTGACTAACCGCTACAGGCTCAAACTTGTGAAATATCTTCCTGAATATTGAGCAAGCATGCGAGCACAAGGGTGTATGCCTGTCTGTGGTTGTTTCTACATACATACACCTCAATCTTGGTGAGCAAAGACCGTTGACCCAAGTTTAATATTTAGCCTACAAATGTCACTGTAGTATTATTATTCATTCATTTATTCATTCATTTTCTTTTCGGCTTAGTCCCTTTATTATCTGGGGTCGCCACAGCGGAATGGATCGCCAACTTATCCAGCATATGTCTTACGCAGCGGATGCCCTTCCAGCTGCAACCCATCAATGGGAAACATCCATACACGCTTATTCACATACATACACTATGGACAATTTAGCTTACACAATTCACCTCTAGCGTGTCTTTGGACTGAGGGGGAAACCGGAGCACCTGGAGGAAACCCACGCCAACATAATGAGAACATAGGGTTTACGCAGCGGATGCCCTTCCAGCTGCAACCCATCACTGGGAAACACCCATACACTCACTTTCACACATGCACTCATACACTATGGCAAATTTAGTTCATCCAACTCACCTTTGGACTGTGGGGGAAACCGGAGCACCCAGAGGAAACCCACGCCAACATGGGGAGACCATGCAAACTCCACACAGAAATGCCAACTGGTCCAGCCATGGCTCGAACCATGGATTTTGGTTCCTTTTCTGGACTGTGAACATCTTTCGACTTTGCTGTCTTTGGACAATAAGATTTCTTGGATTTCATCTAAAATATCTTAATTTGTGTTCCCAAGATGAATGAAGTTCTTAGGGGATTGGAACCACATTCAGGGTGAGTAATTAATGACAGAATTTTCATTTTGGGTGAACTAATCCTTTAATTTTATTGTGGTTCACTAGAGTTCAATGGAATTCAACTAAAAAACACAAATCTAAGCATCTAAGACACATGACTTGTGAAGCTGTGCTGCTGGTGCTTAGTCAGTTCAAACTATACATCTAGGTCCTGCTCATCCTCTTGATA